>NC_056746.1:630651570-630951570 GCF_019279795.1 Protopterus annectens
GAATATGCATACAGTAGCAAATAGTACATACTGCAGCAAACATTAGCTATACATACAATATGAAATGTAGTAATGAGCAGATATACCAATATCGAGCCAGAGTCTAGGAATAAAGGTAGGATGTATATACAGATAGTACTAAGCTCAAACAGATACTGTTCTAAACTCGTATACCTAAATGTTATATACAAATATTGCAGTAAACTCAAGCAGATATAAAGTAGAAGCTTCACACTATGGTGGAGCAGGCTAGAAGGGCTAATGGGATTTAAGGGGAAGATAGATGAGTGAGAGGGGAGACTGAGTGAGTAGTATACGTGGTAGTGACAGGAAGCTATATATATATATATATATATATATATATACATACACATACATATATATATATATATATATATATATATATATATACACACACATACATATATATATATATATATATATATATATATATATATATATATATATATATATATATATACACACATACATACACCTATATATATTAAGATCAGTGAGAGAAATAGAATGCAGAAGGTCAATAAAACCCAAAAATTCAGAAGTCTGATAAAACAAATGAACACAGTAATCTCCATAGAGATCCATGCGATATAACAGAAGTAAAGATGATATATTACTGTGCAGTTAAATTAATAACTGATAAAGTTCTACCGCAAGAGCATAGGGTAGTGCGGGAGAGGAAGGGATGAAATTGAATACCATCATGGAAGTATCGAATAAATAAAACTATAAAGCAGTTTAGACAAAAAGTGTCACTGTTAGAAGACTACAGAAGAGGGAATAGATAAAAAAAATACTAAGAAAGATAGATGTGATAAAAGGAATGTGGAGTATTAGAACAGACCAGGATCTATCATGCACTATTGCAAATAAACAAAAAATTTTAGCACAGGCAGAAAAACTTTGAAGATACACAGATAACTATAAAGGAAAAGTTCAAAATAAGCAATTTATTGATGATCCAAAAAAGTTTTATAGGAAATTGGGAAACAAGGTAAAAGGAATTGAAAGACCATCAAAAAAAGCGGAGAAAGATACATTTTGGAGAATTATCTATGAAGATCCTGTGGAACATAACAAAGATGCTAAATGGGCAGAAGTAAAAGAAAGAATAAGAAGTTTAAAGGTGCAGGATATAAAATGGGAGGAAGTAACAGCCAGAGAGATTGAAGCAAAGTTAAGAAAAGCCTCTAATTGGAAAACCACAGGCCCAGGTGCAGTACCTAACTTTTGGTTAAAAGTATTAACCTCTTTGCACAAAGATTTAGCCATGAATAAAAACTATTTATATGCACACAGCGAATAGACACTAACCTGGCTAACAACAGAAAAAACTATGCTCCTACTTGAGTGAACCTGCAAGCTACCATAAAAATTATAGACCAATAACTTGCCTTCCAATGACGTATAAACTATACACGGGAATTGATGCTGACAGAGTTTGTAGTCATTTAGAAGAAAACTCAGTTATGGCAGTAGAACAAAAGGGCAATAAAAGAAAGTCATATGGAACAAATGATCATTTGTTGTTAAAGTCATACTGGAGAACTTTAAAAAGGGTAAGAATTTAAGTATGGCATAGGTTGAGTATAAAAAAAGCATTTGATAGTATCCCACATTCATGGATAAAAGAGTGCTTAAAATGTATGATACACTCTACACTGATCGACAATGTTACAGTGACCATGAAACAGTAGCAGACCACTTTGCAGTTAAGCCATGATAAAGGACAGATTATTATCCCAGGGATAAAAATTCAAAGGGGGATATTCCAAGGTGACTCTCTGTCACCATTTCTATTCTGCCTTGCCATTAACCCGTTAAGCTCTTTACTTAACAGCTTAGGCCATGGCTATAATTTGGCTCCTAGAAAACAAAGTGTAAAGACTTCTTCTCTTTGTCGATGATTTAAAACTGTATAGCTCATCAGATGTGGAACTGAAAGCACAGCTGCAGGTTTTTAAAACTTTTTCAGATGATATAAGAATGTCATTTGGCCTTGATAAGTGTGCAAAAGCAACCATTAAAGCAGGAACACTACAGCACCAGGAAAACATCAGTTTGGGAAAGAATGTGATATAAAAGAACTGGAGCAAGAGGGAGTGTATAAATAAAGAACGATGCTTCATGCTCACCAAATGATTTATAAAAAATCAGTGTATACCAAGATTATATATTCCCTGTTCCGGAGGAGGGATGGGCCTCCTTGAAACTGATTACATGTATAGATCTGCAGCAGTGGGACTCCACACATATTTGATGACCTTACAAGACAATAATGTAGTAAAAGTTTTGAAACATGAGGAGACTAAATCTAAGATGACTTCTCTGCTTAATTTAGCAGAAGCATATCAGCGTCAAACAGGAATGGAAATCAAACCAGAAGTAGATAAAAATCAGGCAGCAACTGAATGTGCCAAAAAACTAAAGAAAGAATATAAGGTGAAGGACCAGATGAGAAGGCAAGAAATATGGAAAATGCATAAATATAGTTGCAAGTATAGAAAACTTCTGGAAGAACCCCCTGTTGATCAGGAACATATGCAGGAATGGTTAAGGAGAGGCGAATTCAATCTAAGAAATGAAAGGTTAATATTGGCAGCGCAAGATAGTGGGCTAGTACATGCTGGTTTACAAAGTCAATTGAACATGTGGGAGAAACAGACAAATGTAGATTTTGTAAAACCGAATTGGAAACAGTTGCACACCTTTTTGCTGGTTGTGATATACTAATGGCAGAAGGACTGTAGACTGAAAGGTATAATAATGTGGCGAGACTGTTGCACTTGGAATTGTACAAACATTATGGTATTGAAGTGGCTGAAAAACACTGGAAACATGAGCCACAAAGCATCATAGAAAATGATGTTTGTATCACCTGGGATCACCCATTACCAACAGTTCAAATGATAGATGCTAGAAAACTGAATAAAGTAGCATTGATCATTGATACCGCTACACCCAATGACTACATTGTCTTGTGCACAGAAAGAGACAAAGTCATAAAATATCAGGATCTGCAGGCAGAAACAAGAGCAGTGTGGAAGAAAGATACCCAGATAGTTCCAATAGTAGTAGGAGCAATGAATCTTATAAAAAAAGAATCTACAGTCGTATTTGGATATGTTACCAATACATGTAACTCTATGCAAACTGCAGAAGAAGTCATTAATGGGCACTTTGCGGGTGCTGCGAAGAGCACTTTTGTTTGACATCAAAGATTGAAACAATACTAATTTCATGAACTTTAATTGTACTTTGACTTAGGAATGGGGTCCATTCCCATCATAGTATTAGAAACCCAAAAGATTTGGAGAAATAAAAAAAGTGTGTCACCACTGTAAGGGTTTTATGTAACTGGACATAATACAGCTACTGCTTGACAATCTCTAAATACCTTTCTATCCTTTATCCCTCTCCACTACTAGCTTGAACTCTGTTTTACCTGGACCTCCTCAATACTCTTTCATAATTTGTAACCATCTTCATTGCATAATTACTTCACTGTCTACTACTCAATATCTATTTACAGCAGATTCCATTTGAAAGTAAATAAACTCTTACAAGTTTGATTTCAGCCAATATTTCGCTGTATTTTTATTTAACTGTCATGTCTTCATTAACTGTCATATCATTAGATTTCTATGTATGTTCATTTATTATTCTATGCAAACACGTTTACTATTCTCTGTATGTACATTTATTTTTTGATTAACTGTCATATCATTACTAATCTATGCAAGTATGTACATTTATTATATAAATCTTGTACGACTGCCTTCTATTCATTCTGTGAAGTGGAGCATTTCTCCCGGGCCCTCCTCTGAAAATGAGACTTGTGCTCAGGCGGACTTTCCTGGTAAACAAAAGGAATAAATAAATTAGAAAAAAACTAAATTCAATATCTTAAGAAATGGACCATTATCCAACTTAATGCAAGTTTGAAAGCCAAACAGAAGAAATATTTTGTCTAAAACTAGAAGTACAATCTTGGATGATGTTGATGATACTGGATCCACAAAGAGAGATTTGGTGAGAACATCAGTTAATATCAATAAACAGTGTTTATTGTTAATTGGACAATAAACATCTACAGTTAACACTCTTAAAAGCTGCTTTGGGTATTTTGGGAATCTTGAAAGAAATGTAAGTATTTGCAGAGCAATAGTTTGCCAAAATAAAAATCACAAGTATTTCTATCTTGCCATCTGTACTTGGGAACTCCACAGCTGTCACCTTCATCTTCACTTCTCCTACAGGAACATATTGTGTAATCTCAGTATACCTGTTCTGTTACATTTTTTAACCTGTTTACCTTTTCCCTTTAAACAGATAGTCACTTTCTGCTGAAATTGTAATGTCTTTGAACTTTTAACACATTTTGACATTTTCAGCACCTGCATGGTCTGCATTTTTCTTGTGCCAATACCACAGTCACACAGAAAATTTTCAGTAGCCATGAGATTTGCGTCAGTAAAATGGCCATGCAATAGGATAACTCATCCTGTTCTTCCAAAAACATAAAAAACTGCTGTTGTTAAACACCCTATTATTTCCAAGATATGGAAAGTTGCCGTTATTCTTTCAATTAGTTGTATCTCTATTTTAAAACAGTTTCTAATTGTAATGGAATTTCTGAGCTGTGTGCATATAAAATGCAGTGGTTTTGTGTGTGTGTGTGTGTGTGTGTGTGTGTGTGTGTGTGTGTGTGTGTGTGTGTGTGTGTGTGTGTGTGCACTTTTAACACTGTAAAATATCACTGCCAACTGATGCACGTGCATCCATCAGCATTTTGGGTCTGTATTCATCACTCTTGTAGACAACTCTGGCCTTGTGTTACCATTCTTCAACACATATCACAGGTCTAAGATTGTTCACTTGTCTGTCTGTCCTGAACCACTTTACACAGATGTACTTATTTTCAGTCATGTTACATATTATAACTTTTGTGCATCCTTGCTTCCAGGTGGGAATTTCAACACAATCTGATAAATTATTTAATTTGCTATGTAATTTTTGTTTCCCTTTCTAGGACACTATGTGTTTTTTTATATTTTAAAGTGCATTAAATGTCATTACTTTCATGAATCCTTGCTTACATAACTAACACTCTGCTAAATGGTTTAATTTACTGCACACATATTACTGATTTCCTTTGGTAGGACACTGTCCTTTGTGTAACTATGATCCTACACAGTATCTGCAAACTGCCTTATTGCTTTGTCTCAAGTGTTATACATTGCCTGCATGGTTTTGGATTCATTCAGGTTATTTTGTTCCAATTTTTTTTTACTTTGTTTTCCTCTGTTCCATTTGCTTACATGCTTGTTGACTATCTAGCCTCCCATATGAACTTGCCCTTGCACTTTCCAGCTGGTTACAGTAATCATCATCCAAGCAGTCATGAAGGTTTTTTCCCCTTCTTCTGGTTCTAATCTCTGTCCTGCTTGCTGATATGCACTTTTGAAGATGCAGAGGCCTGCTGTGCCTTCCACTGAGGTTGTATGCATTCCTTGACATGCCCCAGGAAGGCTACCATACTTACATGGCTTGGAAGAGGCAGGCATATGTCTCTGACCCTATACTGCATACCATGCACTTCTCCCTCCAACAGGTACTAACACTGCAGTGGGTCAGACTATCCACTCTCCTCTACAGTGAATGAGATGGTACTGGCCCCACTTCCACCCTCCCATGGCCTCACTTCCAACATCTGGGCTACTAATTAGTAGTAGCTTGTCTAGGTTCTTGTAAGGGTGCTATCTATCTATGCCATGGTGTTGACCTCAGTTTTTCACTGACACATTTGTATTATACCTGAATGAATTTGCACTTCTTAGCTTATATTATATTTTTTTCTTATTAGTACATCTGATACATGACAAATCTTCTTCATATAATGTTTTGCTACTAAATTGCTCCTGATATGTAGTTTGCAGTAATCCATATTTTTATTTCAAGGCCCTTGAAATCACAGTTTGGCAAATGCACTTAATCTTGCATAAGTTAAGCTTGCATTCTTCTGTTCCCACTACCCTGCATATCTGAACATAAAAAAATCTTGCACTGTACAGTTTTCATCTTCTGAAATTTTTTATATAACTTTTTGCACACACAGCAAACATATATCTTTCATTTCACATTACCTCATAAGCTCAATATACTTTTTCTGTAGTAATATGTTGTAATACTGCTTTAAATTTTGCATCAGGTATTACATTTACTTCAGTTAAATATTTATTAAAAGTTCCTACACAGTTTTCCTTAGGGGAATCGAGGTATGTCGTCACTGTCAAAATGTGT
The DNA here is from genome assembly GCF_019279795.1 of Protopterus annectens. Taxonomy (NCBI): domain Eukaryota; kingdom Metazoa; phylum Chordata; order Ceratodontiformes; family Protopteridae; genus Protopterus; species Protopterus annectens. Next base: position 630,657,895 of record NC_056746.1, read on the forward strand.
GAGCTGGGTATATTTAGGGACATATTGTAATTTTATTGTGTATTACTAGATGCTGGCTATTTATCTTTTCTTCTCTATGGCTGGAGGTCTGTTATGAAAAACCCCTTTAAAAATATGTTGATGTAGGAAAGCTTTGAAAAGGGGGGAGATTCATGGGCAGACATGCTAAAATGGCAAGCAAATGAACCCTGACAGAGGAATAAGACAGGCAAAGAGAAAAGCAGCTCACACAAATATTGTAAAACAAGTGAAACACTACTCTGAATGGGTTCAGGTTATGTTGTTGGCACCAACTAGAAAGCCTTTTCCATTTGCTAATGCGTGATTTTCTAGTAGATGGCTTTCTTGTCCCAAACAGTACCTCCTGCAAAAACAAGTGCCTAAAAGGTACAAGACCCTAAGATCCAGGGAGTCAGTTAAAGTTGTTTGGGGTTGGGATGTATAAAATATACTTTTTTTTCAAACAAGAAACATCTTTATTACATTATCACTTATGACAAAGGCAATCATACATTTATATAAATGAAAATGAACCATATTGACATATTCCTGCCTTCCCTTAAACCTCATTCTTCCTTCAGAACATTATTCTGTGTGTATTGCTCCCACAATTCCTTTTTTTTTCCATGTAATTTGTCCCTACCATTTTCAAAAGCCCCCACTTCCAGTCCTACCATTTTTTAAAGCCCCCACTTCCAGTTGTTTTATCTCTGTTACTATATTTACTGCTTCTAGTACAGCTGTTTTAGACTTTGATTTCTAGTTTCTAGTAAATGCTGTTTTGGCAGCCCCCAGAATTGAAGTCAGCAAGGCCTCACTTTGTCTAGACAATTCTGATTCTGTCTCACAGATCAAAAAAAGAATTTCCTTAGTTACACCAATTTGTTCACCCAGTATTTCTGATAGAGTAGTCTGCAGGGAATTTGTAAAGCCTGACAACTCCTTGCAATCCGAAAAAATATGATGTTAAGTTGTCTATCTCGCCTTCATTCTTGCTGGATGGGTTCGGAGCCGACCTCGGCTCTGACTCTGCCACTCTAAAAGCTCGAGAGTTGATTCCACCGGCTCGAGGCTCCCCTTATATCCCACAATGCTAGGCGGTATTACCTCAGATCTCGTTTGCCGCTACAGCTATCGAGACGTGTTGCTTCACCGGCTTCAGGTTAGTGTAGGAAATAGTTTTAAAAAGTTTATTAAAACCCTTTAGAATTAGTTTTCCAATCAGTATCCCCTTAATTTAAAGGTTTTGTATCCCTTCCTCCTTGTTCTTCATCCTTTTTTTACCAGAAGAACTTTTAGTTCTTCCCTTAGGCCTTCGGGCCCTCCCATTCCCTTGGAGTGTGTGTGTTTTTCTGTAGGGACTTTTATTAAACTAGAATAATTTTATTTAATTTAAGTTATTGTTATTTAGTGTATAGTGTAATCGGTGTGTTTGTGTTGTGTTTGGTTGCACTTGTTCCTTGAAATGTCCAAGGATTCGAAGGTCTCAGGCTTCAAGAAGTGTGACTCGTGCTGTCAGAAAATGTCTCTGACAGACGGTCACACTTCTTGTGTGTACTGCCTGGGACCTTTACACCTGCAGGACTCTTGTGCTGTATGCCATGGCTTCAGCCCTAGAATCCTGCAGGAAAGAAAGAACAAGCTCATTTTACGGGGCTTGCTAAAGCCTGAGGGTCCCCCGACTGTTTCTTCAGGCAAACCTTCTAAGGCTTCTAGGTCTTCGACTCCAGCTACTGAGTCGACACCTAAGACATCGAAGTCTACTACAACATCGGCTCCGGCTGGAGCCGATGAGACTCGAACTCCTATTTCAGTGGTTCCCTCGGCTCCGGCTGGAGCCGAGATATTGGAAATATCTGAGTCGGCTCCGATCAGACCATCGGAACAGACATCTAGGAAGAGGTCCAGGTCACCGTCCCTTGGCTCCGTTCATTCGGCTCCAGCATCTCCCTTGCTGTCTGAACGGAGCCATAGATCTCACTCCTCTAGATCATCGAGGCTATCCGACCATGACCTTCAGAGGGTAGTGAGTCGACTTCTTAAGTCCGAGGCACTGGCCCAAATGCTTCAGAGCCCGACTCAGCAGTCGATGCTTAACCCTATCTCTCAAAATGTTCCTCCTCCGACTCCCTTGAGCTCGGAGCCGGGGCGTTTCGGAACCGAGACTGTGGTAGCGTCGGAGCCGATACATTTGTCTTCGGCCCCGTCGTCAGCTCCGATTTCTTCCTTAGAAGAATCTCGGCGCCGAGCTTCCCTCGTCGGCTCTGAGGGGGTGAGTGGCATCGGACCCTTGTCCGACCCCACTCTCCCTCTCGGCGCTTCGGCGCTGGTGAGTTCAGCTCCGACATCGGCCTCGGAGCCATCGCTGTCGGTGCCGAGGGAGGTTTTCAGCTTTTCGGAGCGGGGACCTTTGGCTCTGCCTGACAGGGGTGCCTTCGAGGTCATGCAGAGTGTGTTGGAACCCGGTTCAACACCACAGTCGGCTCCGTCCGTCCCTCCCTCTTCGGTGCCTCAGGTTATGTCTGCTCACTCCCTCATCCCAGACCGCAGAGAGCCAGCTCCTCAAGAATCCCCTGTGGGGATCTCATCCTCTTCCGAGGCCTCTCCTGAATTGGCAGGGGAGCCCCCTAGGAAGAGAAAGTGCAAGAGGAAGCACATAGACTCATCTGAGTCTGTCACCTCTGACACGGATTTAGAGGATTCTGAGGGTTCCCCCCGTTCCCCTTCTGAAGATGTCTCCTTTGCAGACATTCTAGAGATCCTGAAACAGAGGGGAAATTGGCCAGCCCTTAACCCTTCGGAGGATGAATCTGTGTATCTTGAGGCGTTTGGCTCTCGCCCTTCCACCTCCTGGGTGTCCCCCCCCCCTTTGCCCCCCTCATGCACCTGGTAGCTACAAAGGCTTGGACGGCTCCTGACTCTGTGGACCCTACCCCCAGGAGACCTTCAAAGTTTATCACAGCACCAGCAGATAAGCAATTTCTGACTAAGGGAGTTTCTGTGGATGCTATGGTGGTAGCTGCCGCCACTAAGAAAGAGCTAGCTGATCCTTCGGTGCCTGTCCATCCTCCTAACAAGGAATCTAGGTCTATGGACAGGTACGGGAAGCGGATGTTTTCGTCAGCGACCTTTGCTATGCGTTCGCTGAACTACCTCTGTCATTTCACTCGTCTTCAAAGAGACTTGATCAAGGAAGCGAGTGAGATGTTAAAGGATCCTACAGCTGCGGGTTTTCAGGACAAGATGAACGCTCAGCTGGCTACCCTAAATTCTATAGCTAACTCCTCCATGCGCCTCCTTTCATATGCGGCTGATGGAGCGAGCAGAGCCGCAGGGACAGGTGTGGCCTTAGGCATGCCTGGATGCGGCTATGCAATTTTATGGACCCCTTTAAAAGCGTCTTTCACTAATTCCCCGTTTGATGGATCATCCCTCTTTGGTCCTCAAGTGAAAGAAACCTTGACGAGGTGCGAGACGGATGGCAAAACTCTTTCTGCCGTCGGAGTCCGTTTTCTACTCCTTCTAGGCCTTACCCCAAAGGCCAGAAAAGTGGAAAATGTGGTTCCAAACAATCTCAAGGGACTTTGCCTGACGACAGAGTCGGTTCCCTCCAGAGGCAGAGGGGAACAATAATGGTAGACGCCGCCTAGAGGCAAGGGGGGGTCCGCAGAACCAGGGCAATCGAGAAACCTTTTCCGATAAGCCCTTCCAGCATCCCTGAGGTGTTGCCTGACTGTCCACCTTCGGAGGCAGTCGGGGGAAGATTGTCACTGTACCCAGAAGCCGGGCGATCCCTAACTCAAGACAAGTGGGTGCAGTCCATCATTTCCGAAGGCTATTCCATTCCGTTCTTTCGCATTCCAAATCAATCAAAAAAATCCCTTCCAGATGTTCCACCCGCTCAAAGGGATCAAGCAGCGTTGGAAATATCAAAGTTGCTTGGCAAATAGAGCCATTCAGCCAGTGCCAGCAGACCAGCAAGGATCCGGAATCTACTCCAAGTTCTTTTTGGTTCCAAAGAAAACAGGGGACTGGAGACCCATTTTGGATCTCAGTATCTTGAACAAGTCTGTCAAGAAAACAAGATTTCGGATGGTCACGCTACAATCCATCCTACCCCTATTGGGAAAGGAAAACTGGATGTGCTCTATAGACCTCCAGGATGCGTACTATCATATAAAAATGAACAAACGCTCCAGGAGATTCCTCCGCTTCAGGCTGGGAGCCAGTCACTTTCAATTCAGAGCCCTGCCCTTTGGACTCACCACTGCCCCCCGGGTGTTTACCAAATGCATGGCAGTGGTAGCTTCTCACCTGAGACGTCAAGGATTCCAGGTGTTTCCATACTTAGACGACTGGCTCCTCACAGCTCCTACCAAGCATCTTCTTCTACTTGCCAGAGACTATACCTTTCGCATTTTTCAAAAGTTAGGTATCTCAATAAATTGCGAAAAGTCTGTTTTGTCGCCTTGTCGTGCTATTACCTTCATAGGCGCAAATCTAGACACAGTCAACATGTCTGCGAGACTCACAGACCAAAGAATAACAGACATACACAAACTGGTCTCCCTTCTCTTCCACAGCAACAGAGTCAAAGTCAGATTAGTTCTGAAAGTACTGGGGATTATGGCGGCTGCTATTCCTCTACTTCTATTAGCCAGATTTCACATGAGAATCCTTCAATGGATGCTCTTCACACAATGGTCGTACCAACAACTTCCGATGTCCCACACCATTGTGATTACGCAAGCATGCAAGAATCATCTTCTTTGGTGGATTTCTTCCTCCCAGCTCTTCCTAGGAAGACCCTTTGTCCCTCCCCCTCCGGTTGCTACTCTGACAACGGACGCCTCCCTGATCGGGTGGGGGGGGGGCATTATCAGGGCAGAACTGTCCAGGGCATATGGCAACCAGACGAACGCCACTTGCATATAAATGTTCTAGAGATGAGAGCAGTGCTTTTAGCGTTGCAAGCTCTTCAAGACTCTCTTCCCTTGGGAACGATAGCAATTCAGACGGACAACATGTCTGTAGTGTGGTATATCAACAAACAAGGCGGAACCAGGTCCTACCCCCTATGTCGAGAAGCACTCAGACTGTGGCAATGGGCGATTTCTTCTCAGCGTTTTCTGATAGCAACGCACATCCCCGGGAAGTCCAATCTTATCGCGGACAAGTTGAGCAGAGCTATCCTCATGCCTCACGAGTGGTCTTTGAAAGATTCTATCTTGGAGAAAATTTTTCTCAAGTAGGGTCAGCCTTGCTGCGACCTTTTTGCTACTCCCCAAAACAGCAAGTGCAAAGATTATTTCACCCTCTTCCCGTTACCAGGCCAGCCCAGCAGAGACGCTCTAGTCCAAGTTTGGCCCCGGGGACTTCTGTATGCATTTCCTCCCTTCCCACTAATCTCTCAAGTGATACAGAAAGCTATCGCTCAGAAGGCCTCATTGATCCTCATTGCTCCTTACTGGCCTCGACAGGTTTGGTTCCCCTTTCTACATCAATTTCTGTTGGAGCAACCTTGGCATCTGGACCTAGTTCCAGATCTTTTGATCCATCAGTCGGGTCAGTTACATCGCTCCCTCCCCTCTCTGAACCTCACTGCTTGGTTCCTCCAGTTCCAACCTTAGCCAGGCTTCCTCAAATATCTCACTCTGTTCGAGATATTTTGATAGCTTCCCATAAATCTTCCACTCGGAAGATTTATCTGAGTAAGTGGAAACGTTTCGCCTATTGGGCTCAAGGAAGGGACATAGATCCTTTCACTGCTCCCATCCAAAAAGTCCTTGATTTTCTAGCTGAACTTTTCCATGCAGGTTCATCTCCTTCTACTCTTAAAGTTCAATTGGCAGCTATATCTAACTTTCATGTGGGCATCTCAGATTCTGCCATCATGTCTCATAAGCTTTGCAAAGCCTTCTTGAAGGGAGTTTTTCTTCTTAAACCTCCTATAAGAACTCCTCCTCCTTCTTGGGACCTTAATTTAGTTCTCACATCTTTGATTCTTCCCCCTTTTGAACCTGCAGCTTCCTGTTCAATGAAATTGCTATCCTGAAAAACTCTCTTTCTGATAGCCATTACTTCAGCTAGAAGGGTCTCAGAGCTTCATGCACTCAGCAGTCGACCACCGTATCTATTGTTTCATAAGGATAGGGTATCCTTATGGACCAATCCATCCTTTTAATCTAAAGTAGCCTCTGCGGCAAATCTAAATCAAAACATAGACCTCCCTGTGTTTTTTCCTAACTTTTCTAACAGGTCTGAACAAAAATTGCATTGGCTAGATGTTCATCGTCAATTAAGGTATTATTTGGACAGGACCAAACAGATCAGAAAAACTGACCAATTGTTTGTCTCTTATGCAGAAAGCAGAAAGGGCCTTGCAGTTTCGAAGGTATCACTCTCCAGATGGCTAACATCCCTGATTTCTTTTGTGTATGGAATTAGACACCAAAAGTTGCCTGACAAACCTAAGGCTCATTCGACTAGAGCTTTGGCTACCTCTATAGCTTTCCAAGACAGGCTGCCTATTGATACCATTTGTGCAGCAGCTACATGGGCTACTCCTCACACTTTCATTTCTCATTATAAGTTGGATTTAGCTTCTAGACATAGAGCTAATTTTGGTTCCACTGTACTCAAGAGTCTGTTCCGATAGGCCACCCGGGACAAGGTGCTAGGGACGCGGTCCCATCCAGCAAGAATGAAGGCGAGATAGACAACTTAACATATAGAAGTTATGTTCTTACCATAACGTTCCATGTTAGTTGTCTTCTTCTCGCCTTCTTTCTTCAGGTCCCACCCTCCTTCCCCCTAGCCTGGACAGACCTAGAGGAGTTTGTTTGTGACCTCTCTTTCTACCACCTCTATTATATATATGTATATGCTATACTATGCATATATTCCCTCATCAGGTTTCAGGTCACCTTCTTCCTTTCCTTTTATAGAGGTGGGTTTTCCCATTTCCAGTTGTTCTGGATTTATTATTGGCTGGGCCTAGCTTACAAACGAGATCTGAGGTAATAGCGCCTAGCATTGTGGAATATAAGGGGAGCCTCGAGCCGGTGGAACCAACTGTCGAGCTTTTAGAGTGGCCGAGTCGGAGCCGAGGTCGGTTCCGAACCCATCCATCAAGAAAGAAGGCGAGAAGAAGACAACTAACATGGAACGTTATGGTAAGAACATAACTTCTATTTTTCAATTACCTTTTTCATCTCTGTTCTTATGTGACTAGATCTAGTCTGTGAGGAAACATGGTAATTACCCCTGTCCAATTCCAAAAGAAGGGATAAACACTGTTGCCTTGGCCAGAAGGGAGTCACCACAATGTTCTTGGGGGATTCCTTCTGAATCTTCAGAATTACCTTGATGATCAGAAAGGGTAGAAAAGCATACAGGAATATTCCTGTCCAAGGAAAGAAAAAGACATCTGTCTTCAGGCCTTCTTGCATGAAGTCTTGGAGCAGAATTTTGCCAAGTTATTGTTCATTGGGAAGGCAAAAAGGCACACGTGGAATTCTTCGTAGATGGATCCGATCTTGGAAGACACCTAATCTATTTTCATTCATGAAGGTCTCCCTTTGTTCTGCCTAACTTGTCTCCCACACAATTTTGCTCTGACAGAATGTAGGAAGTAGAGTGAGATTCTGCTGTAAAGTTATATCCGAGGATAACATGTCTAGTCTGCAAAGGAGGTAAGAGTTGGTTCTACTTTGCTTTTTTATGTACCACATCACTGTGGTATTGTCTGTAACAACTTGAAGTGATCATGGAGATCAAAGGTGAACTAGAGAGTTGAGTGCCTTGATCAGTGCCATCTATACCCCCCAGGAGACAACATAAATACTGTTGAGCATATCCTCTCCTGGTTTTCCTCCAGCATCAAAAATGAAACCTATATACTTTGCGATATGAACATTAACTGGGTCTATTAACTCTGAAACCCCATCCATCTCAATCAATCTGTACAACTTCTCCCAACTTATAAACTCCCTAATAAGACCAAATAAAGATGGTACCTCTGGCACCATCATTGATTGGATCCTAACATCACATCCTAACCTGATCTCTAATGCTGGAATTCTTCCAGACCCTCTGAGTGACCACTTACCAGCCTTCACTGACTGCCTACTCTCTCCTGTCCAAAAACAGCACCACTACACTCAAACCCACATTCGCTCTTCTTTCAACCCTCATACTTTCTCTGAATATCTAAAGTACACTGACTGGACCCCCCCCAAACCCTTCCACTAAACAATGCCATATCTTACTTCAACCAGTCATTCCTCACCCTTCTTCATCAGCAACCCCCCATTAGGACCAAGTGTCTCAAAACCAACCCTGCCCCTGGCTATCTAAAGGAACCAAACTTAATATGCACCAGCAAGATAAAAAGTGTAAACAACATCAAAAACACAGAAACCCCAGCACACTCCAAGAATATAAACAACTTTGGAACTCCACAAAAAAAACTAATAGCAAAGGACCGCAAAGCCTACTACCTCAAACTTCAATCACTGTACTCAAATAACCCCCCAAAATTCTGGGACACCATCTCCACCATTCTCCACCCTGGTAACAAGAATAACCCTTGCCCACACCATAACCAGACTGACCTAGAAATTGCCAAGGAATTCAACCCCTTCTTCATAGATTGTATTGCTAAACTATCAACCTCCTTCTCCATCCCCCCTCTAGCCCCCCGTAGACCCACCCATCAACCGCCCTTCTCCCCCTTCACCTTAGCACCCATCCCCACAAGTACCATAAAAAGACTTCTCCTCCAACTAAAACCCTGCCGCAGTGCTCCCGACAATTTACCATCCACCTTCCTTAAACTTTCTGCTGAGAGCATAGCTTAACCATCTCAGTACTTATAAATAGATCCATACAGGACACATACATCCTATCTATCTAGCACCAAGCCTACATCATCCCATTGCACAAAGGTGGGAAAAACACTGACACCACCAATTTCCGTCCCATTGCTATCCTCTCTCCTCTTTCAAAAATGTTAGAGAAAACTATTCATGCACAACTCCAACTCATGCTTTACCTAACCCTAAATAACCTCTTCTCCCCTACCCAACATGGCCACAGCACCATGTCAGCTCTCCTCTCCTTCCTTGAGACCATAAACCATGCACAAGACTCAGGCAAATTCATATCAACCTTATTTCAAGATCTCTCAAAGGGCATTCAACACTATCTCCCACACCTTGCTTCTATCCCAGCTCTCTACCCTAAATCTCTCCCCCTCCACCATAGCCTGGTTTTCCAGCTACCTGTCCAGTCGGCAACAGGCTGTTTAATGGAAAACATCAACCTTCTCCCTTCCTTCCCACAGCCACCGGCATTCCACAAGGTTCCATACTTGGTCCCCTACTCTTCAATATTTTCATAAATAATTTCCACCACTCCATTCCTGAGTCCTCTGTCATCCAATACGCAGATGACTCGACTATAATCTACTCTTCCTCCAGCCCCTCTGATCTGATGTTAAAAACCCAACTAGCCTTCTCAAAAACAGAAACCTGGATGCGCTCCAACCACTTAGCATTAAATGCTAATAAAACAAAATTAATGATCTTTACTCCTTCACGAAATTCCAGCATTGACAAAAACTCATTCTGCGTTCTCAGCCAGAACAATTCACCCCTCAAAATCGTTCCCCATACCAAACTACTAGGCATCATAATCGATGAAGACCTAAAATTTGACACCCACATACTCTCCTCAAGCAAGAAAACACGTCGAAGATCGGTCTCCTCTACAGGCACAACCGCTATCTCAGCCCCTCTACCTGACAAACTCTTGCATCCACCTTCCTTCTCCCCTCTCTTATGTACGGTGCCCCCCTTTTCAATAATTTCCAAGCCAGCGTCCAATCCAAACTCAAATCCTGTTACCACAAAATATGTAAATTTGCAACTAACACAAAAAACTCATCACATCACTGCCACTCTGCGCACCCTCAGTTGGCTCGAACTTCAAAACTACCTGAGATACCTCCAGCTTACCACAGCCTACAATCTTATATTCAGACCTACAAACTAACCCTCTCTGGCCACTGCCTTAAAACTCTACATTCCAAACCGCTCCCTTAGATCAGAGAACCAAAATCTCCTTCAAGTCTACAAACCTTCATGCCCTCCTGGCCAAATACTTCTATCCTGCACCATAGCTAAACAATGGAACTGCCTCCCTCCACTCCTACACAATCTCTCCAACTTTGACAAATTAAAATCTCACCTAATCTCTCATCTGTACTCCAAATGGGAATGCCCTTGTCACTCACCAACTTAATCACCCCTAACCCCCTCTCTATAGTGCTCTCCTTGAGCATCCCCCAACCCCTATACTGAATGCAGGTGTAATACAGTAACTACTCTGGTGCACTTATACCCTTCATACACCGAATTCCACTTTCTGGGTATACTCTTCATACACCAGATTCCACAGCCTATAATATATTTACCTCTTCCACTTATTGTATGCTTATCTCTATCTCATTCTCAATCCTTTCCTAAGTTACTGTGCTCTAGAACTACATGGTCAACACTTGAAGTACGCTGTCTGTTTTGAGCAAATTATGCTTCCATGTGTAATGACTAGTTCAGTAACATGTAGCCTACTCTAAATTTAACAATATTCAACATGTCCTTACTATGTTCAATGAGTATGATTAATACACTGTTTACCAAGTCTGCTGTATTGTAAAATCTATGTTGTACTATTATTTATTTTTTTGTGGGGCTTTTCTCCCCGGGCCTCCACTGAAAATGGGCTGTTTTTGGCCCAGTGGACTTCAGCAAACTGTAATAAATAAATAAACAAATAAGTAAATAAAAGGGCAAGCCTCTCCTTTACATTTATGTGCTTGTCTCTGTGATTGTTGTCCCACATATTGCAATACACATGCAATACAAATGTTACACATGCAGGCCCTATGGACCGGGGGTTAGCAATGTCTTCTGCAACTGTTGGGCTCTAGCAATTTTATTCTCCTTCAAAATGCAAGGTCACTGTGGTGACTGACTGTTTTGGAACAGGAGAGGAGGAGAGACCTAGATTTAGGGTACTTAATGTCTCCAGCAGGTGATTTCTCTTCTCACATGTCCCATGGAATCAGAAAAGATAACGAACATTGGTGCTAGGACCAATGAGTCTTCAGATACCATTTTATCTTTCTCATGTGGAGTTTTGCTAGAGCCCAACAGTTGCAGAAGACATTGCTAACCCCCGGTCCATAGGGCCTGCATGTGTAACACCAGAGTGATCAGTGGAAAATCCCTGGAAGAGATCTAAATGTAGCAATTTTTTCCAGTGGAGGAAAAGTTCTTTGTACTGAGGTTCTCTTGGAATCTCAGGCTGCATATGAGATCTCTCACCAGAAAAGGATTCCTGACACTTTGAAAAAGAGCCTACATAGATAGGCAAGACATCTGAAGATAGACAAATGTCGATACTATGTTGCCTGCAATGTGGTATAACTGGAGTTGCACAATTTATCAGCACTCTTGGGGCAGTGCATAGCCTAATGGGTAAGGCAGAGAATGGATAATGTTATCCAGATACATAAAACCTTAAACATCTGAAGCCTTGATGGATAGGAATGTGATGATAGGCATTTTTAAATCTGCCTATCAAAAAAACTCAAATGGGGAAGAAGGAGTAAGAGATTGTGTTGTAAAAGGATCTTTAACTTGGGCACTATCACAAACTGGTTTAAGAAAAAGGTCCATAACTGATCTCCAGGCATTTTCTTTTTTTGGCATCAGAGACATTCTTGAATGAAAACCTCTTCCCCACTGGGAAAAGGAACTATTTCTATTACTCCTGCCCAATAAAACGTGCTGTAGAATAGGAGGGGATAAGAGGGGTTTGGTCTGAGGAAGTAGAAGAATTCCCTGCAAAGGAGAGATCCCTTCCCACTAAGTCAGTTTCAGAACCGATTTGTCTGAAACAACCTGGTGCCAAAGAGAAAGAAATGGAGAATCTGAATTTCTGGAAGGGATAAGAGACTTGTGGGATAAGCAGGTATTGTAGTGATCCCTGAACAAAACGGATGCGTCCAGCAACTGCACTGAGTAGAGTCATTGCTGAAGTAAGAGAGAATGAGCTTAAATGTTCTACTTGGGAAAATATGAAAAAAGACATGGTTAAGCTCCAGTATACATTTCTGAGTCAGCATTGCATTTTTATTGACTGCAGGAACCAAAATTAAAAGATCTCGTACACAGTTAAAGGTTGGAGGCATTCCCAGGGTGAAAGGACTGAAGGAGGTGGTTCATGGATGGTTCTTGGGCAGCAACTGAGGAGAAAATGAAAAATAACAAAGGGCGTTATTACCAAATGGTTTGAATGCCTGTACATTCTCTACAGCTTTGCAAGACTATTATATGCTTAAAGATGGCTCACAGTACCAGAGCTGTAAGAATGGTTAATGAAAAAAAGTGTCAAAATCGTGATTTATGATAGCAGAAGGAATAAGGTACAGTGCTGCATTCAAAATATGGGAAAAAAGGACCTCGGAAATGAGAAAGCAAGTGAAGCAGAACCTAATGGTCCTTTAATTTCACATCATACACATTACTGTACGTAATGCACCTGTATTTATCAAAACATATCACTCAAACTGAGAGACCTAAGGTTCATAACTAAATAGATTACTAGTCTGAAAAGTCATAGTTACCAGTTCAGACTGACAGCTGTTTCTCTGTACTCAGGTTCTTATAGAATCATCTGTGTCTAGACTTTTGAGCCATGAAAGATCCAAACCTCATTGACCTCCTTTTTCTTAGCAGAACAAAAAGTTCTTTGAACACACCATAAAAAAAAAAAAAAAAAAAAAAAAACTTTCATTAACAAATGAGACATGTTGCCATAATACATTTATCTCCCAACATACCCCCACCTGTACAACAAATTTCTACCGTGTCAGGCAGAGGAGCACCCTTGCCACCTTCAAAGTAAACCTTGTTAATTGGATGGGCATCCTTGAATTCTCCCTAATATATCTTGTACTGCCCTTCTTGAGGCTAGATGGAACTTTTGAATTTGGATTACTGGCTAGGCTTGTAATAGTCTTGAGAGTGATTATAGGCGTATACTAGGCTAACGATCACATGGGGATTTTTAAGGCTAGTCGTGCATCCAAAATGTATCCAACAAGTTTTGGTGTCCTAAAGGTTATGATAAATAACAATGGTTTGGCCAGCCGTGGCATAGAGGGAAAATGCCCTAACTGTAGCCCAGGTGACCCAGGTTTGATTAGGTTTGGCCAGCCGTGGCATAGAGGGAAAATGCCATAACTGTGGCCCAGGTTTGATTAGCAGAGCATGTGCCTGAGATACTAGCTGAGAGAGATGGCTGTGCCCATTGTGAGGAGGAGAGCATTTGTCTATTTGATCTCTGTAGAGGGGAATGTTTCACAAAAGAAAGTAGCTACCGAATATAAACAAGATAACTCAAGGAAGGGAGGAATAAGGGATAGGTCATAAATGAAAAATATCTCAGTGGAAGTGGTCAACAACACAACTTCCCCTCTTGAGCACTTTTAGGTTCCATGCTAGCCCCATCTTTAGAAAAAGTTATAATTCAGGAGTTGTAGGAGAGGCTGGTATACCCAATAGTGGAGAGAAGCACTGGGGTAAGCCAGAAAGAATGAAGCAGAATTGGAATAAAAAAAATGGGTGGTATTGTTTTGAAACTGGTCTGAAACAGGGAAATTCAGATGAAAAGCAATTGTGCCCATTTAAATAAAGGAAAAGAAGTGCTGTATGTGACTGTGCTGCCCAATAAGCTATGCCATGCACAAAAAGAAGATTAGGAACTGTGGTGTGGTAACAAAATTGCTCCTAAATTGGTGGAGGGGGGGTTTATTTATGAAGGGCTGGGCTGAGTATTAAATTAAGAAGAAGGGATGTTCTCTGGGTGATTAGACTACAGAAACATTTGGCATTAAAACCAACAACATGTAATAATTAATTCAGTACAAGAATGAAATAGAAGAATAATTGCTTGCAGTACTGTTGCCTCTGTATATGTCAAACCAGTATTTCTTCTTTAATGAAAACTCCCTTTATTGTCTACTGGATTGCAAATTTGCCCTCCAGCAGATCCCAGATTGTGAAAATTATTGGTACTTTCTCTGAATATTAGTAATAACTAGTGTGGTGCTACAGGGATCAGTGCTGGACCCTCTCCTGTTTGGCATTTATTTTGCATACATCCAAGCCATATCCCAGAAGTATGGTTGATAATATTTGTTTTTGACTGCAAGTCTGTTACTGTTAACCACTAATACACTGATACTGAACTGCTCCAATAAGGGCTGAATATGCGTATACCGTGTGTGCTGAAAATGGTCTCCATCTAAATCACAGAAGCACAGTACAGCTGTATTCAGCAAAAAGGCGGATTCCATTCCATATGTTGTATATGATACTCCTCTTATTTTAAGTGCTACTCCTCTTTGGACAGATCCAGGTACTTACGCAGACATCACACACTGTCTGTGTCATTTGTTCATCATGTTTCCAGCATAGTCAGGAAATCCTTTGATATTGTCAATTAATTTCCAAGGGAAATATGTTCCAGGTGCTAAGTAGTTAGTCTTACCACTGCATTCCACCCATATCAGACCATCACTGAATACAGTTCCCCCTTTAGTGTATACAAATCCAAGCATAGTGCTCAACTGAAAAGGCACTATTTCTAACCAAGAAAATGAATGGCTTTCAATCCTTCCCGACATATGAGCAGAACTCCCCTTATGCTTAGTAGCCTACCAGCTGCTGAGATGGCCTGTGTCTCATTTTTATACCATGAAAAAACCTTTTCTCTTTGATTATTTCTTTGCAAAAGCAGTAGCTGTAAGGACAGTGAAAATAAAGATCTAAGTCTACATCAATAAATAAAATACAACTCATTGGAGAGAGAGGTTCATAACTCAATGTATTCCCAGCTTGTAGAATAAGTTATATCTACAGGTCAGGCAAAGTACTATTACCTATTTATTTGAAAAATAATTTTTTATGTTTAATGGAGACATTTTTCAGCATTTACAGTGCACTGCTATAGGGGAGGCTTTCACCCCTCCATGTATGCTAATTTAGTTATGGCTAAACTTGAAGATGATTTTGTTTATAGACATGATTTTTTTAGATCAAAAGTTATTTTATATTTTATATTTATTGATGGTCTTATTTTTTTATGTCAAGGAAGCCAGACAGAAGCCCTTTGGTTTGTCGATGACTTACAATCTAATACTGTGGGCTTAAGCTTTGATGGTATACAGCTTGCCCCACAAGTGAATTTTCTGGGTATTAGCTTAGATGGATTTACAACTAGTCTCCATAGGAAATTTGAACATAGAAATGTATTTTTTTATACGGGAGCAGTTGTCACCCCAAACATTTGGTCAAGGTACTGCCTTATAATGAATTCTTATGAATTCATAGACTTTGTAGCCTTGATTGTTTATTAAAAGAGGCTATGATGTTCAGTTGGTTAGGGAAGCTAAACAAAAAATCATGGACATGAGGTATTCTTCTAACCCCCAGGGATGCGCTCATTATGCCCGTGTCAGTGGGAAATATAAAGTTGGTACATGTGGAAACAAATCCACCAACACAATTGGAAATAATGGGGACCAGAAGAAAGTTTTCTTAGTGACAACCTATAATGTTATAACCAAGGAAATAGTTGAAAAAGCACGTAGTTTGTGGACCATGCTTTTAAGGGATACAGTTTTGAACTCTATATTACCTGACTTTGTGAGTATTGCATATAAAAGAGCTAGGAATGTGACTGATATTCTGATACATAACCAATTTTGTTTACCAGATGTTAATGTTGGTCATAATTTAAGCACAAATAAGGATGTACTGTTCCATGTGATGGTTGTTCCATCTGTCATGTAGTGAGTTCTTTTCCCTATATTAATGGTATTAAATTTACAGCTAGGTATGAATACAGTTGTAATACTGAGGGGCTAGTGTATGTGCTGAGATGTGGATGCAATAAGTTCTACATAGGGAAACTTACAGGAGTTTTAGGGTTCGGTTACAGGAACATATTAGGGACATAAAAAAAAAAAACTAGAGAGTCCCCTTGGGAGCCATTTCATGACAGCACATAATTCTGATCCTGATTCTCTTAGGGGTTGTGTTCTGGAAAAATTGCTAGTTGGTATAGGTGAATATGTGTCCTTAAAAAGAAACTTTTAAAAAAAGAAACCCTCTTGATTTTAAAGTATGGTACTTTGGAACCTCAGGGACTCAACAAGGAATTTAATTGGAAGTATGTGATTTAAATTGTATGCTTAATCGATTAATTGTCTTGCACAATATGCTGTGTTTAAGTTAGAGTGTTTTGTAGTGTTTTTACTCTTGGAAGGCAGTGCAAGCTGAGGCGCTAAGTGTTTCATTAAAATTGCTTACTTCTTGGATCGGTGGTCTTGGTGGTATTTTAAAAAAGTACTATTGCTTTGTCGGCCTTTAGGATTAGTCTTGATGATTAGATGAGTAGACACAAATTTACAACAGGGTTGTCATGTATGACCTTGCCTGCGGTGAGCATTATTAAGTGCTTGTAAAAGGTGGCAAGAGCGTATGTCTGTTTAAAGATGTATATGGCTAGGCATCTTATGGTTCCTGTGATCACTTGCTTAGTATTGTTACTATCTGTCCCAGTTCACCTCAGCTATGTGTTCTGTCAAACTGTACTAGAACTTCTTCATTTAAACAAAAGAACAGGCACCCCCACAAAAAATCTCTCTCTCTGTATATGTATACATACAGACACACACACTCTCGTGTGTGTGTGTGTGTGTGTATACATACATGCATGCATACACACACAAACATGTTTGTGTGTATTTTATTTATATATATATATATATATACACACACACACACACACACACACACACACACATACATACATGCATACACACACAAACACACGTGTGTGTATTGTGTATATATATATATATATATATATATATGTGCATATGTGTGTGTGTGTATTTTATTTATATATATATATATATATATATATATATATATATATATATATATATGCATATGTATACACGTACACACACATGCAGATACTGACCTCATTACAACACACTATGGATAATTACACTCTAAAGTGATGCAAACTGAATTAAGAGAAGCAAAACTGTAGTGTTATCACAGGTGCTAATAAGTTTTAAAAGCCACCTTGTGATGTATACATGAGAATACAATCACTCTTCTGAACACTTTGCTGGCATCAGAACTTGGTCTGCCAAGCACTGTTTCTGCATTGTAATAAGGTAAGGTACCTAGAAGCAAATGATCATGATCTGCTATTTTGGGCTTTCAAAGGCAGGATGCATGCTGACTACCAGATGGCATGAAATGTAGGGGGGACCCCTTAAGTGGACTAGGTTATACAGCACTATAATAAGCCTATAGTCCCTAATCTGCAGACTATTAGGTCTCCACTCCATGAGGGACCCAAGCCATACAGATAGCCTCTGATGTACAGGATGTAATGGGCCATAAGGAGAAGGAGAAGGAGTTATGGAAAGGCAGAAAGTCAGTGCACCACTGAGGATCAAAAAAGTAAATCAAAGTTTATGTATTTCATTTATCCATGGATGTAAACACACGCACACACCTTTCACACAACTTACTTAATTGTTAAAAACACACATTCACACACACACACACACACACACACACACACACACACACACACACACACACACACACACACACACACACACACAAGTTTGTACTCACATCTGGAGACCTATATACACAAACATGCACACAACATTATACACGCAAATATCTGTACACATTACAGATGAAAATGCATAATACACACACACATGCACTTATATGTACTTGCTTCACACACATACACATAGTATAAGTGTGTTATTTCCCCCAAAAGGAGAAAATGTGTAATATTGTCCTTTGGGTAATGAAATTCTTGATAGTGCCACAACCTATATCAACGTCATATTTCAGTACTTTTTGAAACATCTGTACTGATCCAGTTTAACATCTTTTAGAAATAATAATATTGTGCACTGAACTCCTTCAGTTTCTTTAACTTTTCTGCATACATTCACAGGCAGTCACTAATTCCTCAAAGCAAACTGTTGATTGCTAATCACAGTGCACGCTACCTATATATTTCTGTAATTCGTACAGTAAGTAAAGTAACACTTGATATACCTTGAAGGCATATGAATCCTCTGCACTGTCTACTTATTAAAATTCCTCAGAAAGTTAATAGAACAAGAGGTATTGCATCAACATGCATTTTCTGAATGATCAAAAGTATGGCACTGACTTTAGTGAGTTACTGTAATCTTCACTCCTCAGTGAATTTCAAAAAAGTCTGGAATATTAGAAGAGACGGAGCAAAAATATGATGCAAACTAAGGGACATTGTGCAGCATGTACAACTGTCAAGAAAAGAGCTGTTATACACATCCGTAGGGCAAAGCACATCAGATATTCACTGTTGATCATAGTGTATGCACTGCTTGCACAGAAGTCCTCTAAAGCCAAATGACACTATTCAGTGCAGTGACAGTAACAAGTAAACCAACATTAAGGAAATCATGAAGAGGCACCAATTAGTATTTAATCCTCTGCACTAATTCCCTACATATTGATATTGTACTACAATTCCTTTAGAAAGTTAGTAGCACAAGTCACTCTACTGCCTGGCATAACTATTGGACTATAACCCTCATTGCTTTACTAGAAATTCAGAAATGTTCAGAAGGGCAGTATTGGCACTAATTTATGAAGCTGCTTCAATATCACCACTTCATAAATTCATGTCGATACTGTATTTGCGGTAGTGCTGATTGCGGTAGCGCCTAACCACGGTATCACCTGAGCGCTTATTGTGTGGAGTGATTTTGTAATAAGTGTATCAGGCTATAGTCAGCTTTCTACAATTACATGAATGCAGTGTGGAAAATATCTCTTTCTGATCCTTTAGTAAGGCACCATTTTGGATTTTGAGAATCTGCACATACTGGCTAATGACAGAAAGTATGACACTCTTCTATTTGTTATTACTGATTAAAATTACTTGCAATTTAGCAAATATAAATTGTCATGCGGGACACATGGCAAAAATATGAAGCAAAATAAGCAACTCTCCAGCCATTTTTTACACCTCAAATTCTGACTTCAAAGTAGATGCATCATTTCAAAGTGAAGATCTTACAGCATTTTTCTGCAGTTCTGTTTGACTTCTGAAACAAGAAGCAAGGAAAAAAAAACTCACTTGTTCATATCAAAATTACAGAAATGTGTAAGGTGTCTGTATTTGCTTGTAATATACACGGATATGTCCCCCTGGTACTGTAAACAAAATAAACCGCAACCTGCTCTGTGATGTTATTGGGATTGCAAGTAGCATATCTTGTGAATCAAGAAAGACCAAGAAAGTTTATTTAAAGGTCTCTAAAAACTTCCACCGTTTGCAGTGAAGTATAAACAAATTACACAAGTCCATCTGGGCCATGAGAAGTCATGCTGTTCCTCACAGAAGTAAATGCGTTTAGGAACTA
Organism: Protopterus annectens; assembly: GCF_019279795.1. Classification (NCBI taxonomy): domain Eukaryota; kingdom Metazoa; phylum Chordata; order Ceratodontiformes; family Protopteridae; genus Protopterus; species Protopterus annectens. The sequence continues at coordinate 630,677,495 of NC_056746.1, forward strand.
CAAATATAAAAGTGGTTCTTAAACTGCTGAAGGGGATAGTTATTTACATAGAAGGGCTGGATCATGGCTCAGTCTGAATATTAAAATATAAAGCAATGGGCATTATGTGCAATTGAAATGGGTGTCCGATCCAGCACTAAAGTAACGCAAAAATATGGAAGGAGAAAACGAGGCTTAGAGTGCTGCCTCCCTTATAAGGAAAACTGCATAACGAGGTAAAATGCATGGTACCTTGTAGTGTATTTATATTTTGAATGGGTGGGATCAAATGTTTGGGATGAAAGACTTGATTAATAAGAGAAAATATTTGTATTATCTCATAGTTGTCCTTTAAGGTCTTCAAATGCTTTCTGGTACTGTTCCAACCAAGACCATGCAACATTTTTGCATGCCAGTTCTCTCAAAGTTGCTGTCAACTCACTGAAGTCTGGTATAAACTTGCCTAAATAGTTGACCATGCCAAGAAAACATAGTAGAGCTTGAAAATTGGTACTGGCATTTCAAGAATGGCTGCTTGTTTGGATGGATCTGGTCTCAAGCCAGTGCTGGTAAATGACCTACATATGTAACTTCTGGTAGTCTGAATTTGCCTTTAAGAGGCTTGAGCTTTAAGTTCACTTCACTTTCTCTGTCTAGTACTTTCTTAAGGTTTCTGTCATGCTCTGCTTCACCATTGACTCCAACCAATAAATCATCTACTATTATGGCACAAGGATAACCTGAAAAAATTGACTCTATTGCATGCTTAAAGACTTCACTTGCAGAATTTATTCCAGATGGCATTCTGAGGAATCTATATCTGCCAAATGGGGTCCTGAAAGTAGTCAGTAATGACTATTTGCGATCAAGCATCACTTGCCAAAATTAGCTTTTTGCATCCAAGACAGAAAAAACAGTGGCATTTGGTATTAGGGCTGCGACTTCTGAAAAAATATTTTGAGCTCTCTCTGCTTACTGCTTGGTGTGATGGATTTGCAGTGTTCTTAAGACACTCAGTCTTGCTGGCTGGATTCTTGCTAAAATTCAAAGTCTGGTTATATTTGCATTCACAGTCTGTTGCATACAGAAACTTGCAGAATATACACTGATGAGAGAATATACTTTGCAGCATCAACTTTAGAGAGCAGTAACAAATAACTTTTTATAATAAACCAAACGGAAACACGTTACAGCTTAAAAGTACTGTTCCAACTTTACTTCTCATATAGTACAGATGATGTGAGAGATATAACATTTACCTTAGGACTTGTGTCCCTATCATACCTCTAACATAACTGGATTTATACAGCTCTTTATATACAGTTTTAGTCCTGTAGAAACAATACTAAGCTCCCTTGTTTAACAATGTCTTGTAAGAGACCAGCTTTTCTGACAGTGTGAATATCCTGTAACAGTGTCCTGATGTCCATGTAGAAAAACATATTTTTGAGGAAACACATTGTTCTGTATTCTATTTGGATCTGTGTATATGAACATATGTTCTTGTGCCAATGCTGATAAGCATATCCTGTTTTTATGCAGAAAACATATTTTTGAGAAAACACATTGTCAGAGATCAGCTTTTCTGACAGTGTGAACATCCTGTATTTTATTTGGATCTTTGTATAAAACATCTGTTCTTGTGCCATATCCTGTTTTTCCATGCAGAAAAACATATTTTTGAGAAAACACATTGTCACAGTGTCATAAACATATCCTGTTGTTTTAGGAAACATATTGTGTCCATCTTTTATATATGCAGAAAAGCATGTCAGTGTTCTTTAAAACCAGATTTTGCATTTTTGTTCTTGCATACATCCTGTTTCTGAGTCTGTAAGGGAAAAATGTCCATTCAGCAGATTCCTTTTCCAAGCCATGGTCATTTAGTATGACTGCTGATCACATATTACTAAACTCTGTTTCTGCATTTAAGCAAGCCTTTTCTTTCAGCATATTTACAACATAATTAATTTCATAAAATCTAACAATTCCCTCTATTTTTAAACATACTCAAAACATTTTATATAGAAAACACAAGAAACAAACCTTTAGTTTGATACAAATCAAAATGCAATTTTACATAGTTAATACAATGATATTAAAGTATTACTACCAAAACTGAATGTGTTTAACAACTTTTTCTTTTGCAGACCATTCTGTGAAAATATTTTATCAGTTATGAGCTGTGTCTGCTTTAGTTTAACTTGATCAATTTATTCTTTTGCAATCCTAGAATTTCATTTATGACTTAGAACTGTTTCATTAACTCTTTGCAACTGTTGAATTAACTATAAGAGATTAGAACCATGTGCTTCTGCAAGCATTTATACACTTCTGAAAACACACAATTTCAGTGTCATTTTAACCATAACATTGTGATCATGTCTTCGAACTGCTCATTAACATCTTGGTAAAGTACTGAACTGGGCTTAGATAATAAATATTTGAAAGCAATTATTTTACTGGGGTAAAACCAGTGATATTACAACTTGACAAATTACTTTTGAACTTATTACGATGTATCCTGTACAGTATGTATTTACACAGACTGTTTGCTATTTATGCATTTTAATCTAGTAGGTATCCTGGACCCATTGTTTTCTTTAAATATGTTTTTTTTTCACACATATACATTACTAGACATTCATTTAATTTGTACTGAATTCTTCTGCATTTGTACATACAATGACTATAAAGTACATTTAGTCTAATCTTACAAATTTAAAAACATTAATATTAAGCAAAATCTTGGAAAATGTTTGTCTCTTTAGAAATATCTAGTGGAATTGATACCATATCCATATGTCCTGTTATTTTAAACTACATACTCAGCAATTAAAAATATTCATGCTTTTTTATACCAACATTGTTTTGCCAAAAACATATTAAAAATAGTGACCATTCTTACTATTAGAAACATTTATGCATTTTGCATATCTTTATTCTCTCTTGTATAGCTTTAATAAAGCAATTTTAAGCCATCTCTTGTTTTTTAACCATCTCTTGTATAGCTTTACAATTTAACAGGTTGTAAATACAATTTAATTCTAAACAATTTAATAATAACCATTATGATAGCTATTAACAACTTGTAAAATATCTTATCCTGTCAGGTTTAATCCAGTTTACCAGTATTTCTAATACACTAATACCTGTTTTTTCCTCTCCCTAAAAGAGTGTTGTCAAGAAGGAATGAGATATTTTTTCCTGTAGCTTTATTTTAGACCCTTATTATTTATTTTTATGTAGCTTTATTTCAGACCCTTGTTGTTTATTTTTTCTGTAGCTTTATTTCAGACCCTTGTTGTTTATTTTTTCTGTAGCTTTATTTCAGACCCTTGTTGTTTCTTTTTTTCTGTAGCTTTGTTTTAGACCCTTGTGCAGTACTGCTTATACTGTCAGTGTAAAACTGAGAAAGTGCCCCTCCCCCTGTAGTACTTCAGTGGAAAACTGAGAAAGTACCCCTCCCCCTGTAGTACTGCAGCACTGTTTACCTGCCCTATGCTGTGAGAATAGAATGCATGTCAGCCCAACACTTTGGTTATACATTTATTTTATTAGGTTACTAAATAAAGCGTTCACTGTATATTACCTCTAGTAGGTATTTATACCCTCCTGCACAATTGTTTTGAACTGCATGTATACTGTAGCCCATTTGCTGGCTGTACTTGATGCAACTGAGTTTTTTTTTTTTTTTTTGTCCTTTTAACATTTACTTGCAAACAGATTATCAGTGACATCTATGCACAATTGTGGCATTTTATGACAATTACTAAATAGTGTTGCCTGTAAACATTTTAACAATTATGTTTTAATAACAATGTTGCTTTAGAAAAACTCAAGCTACTTGCCTGGCAATCAGTCTTGTTGTTTATCTTATCTTTCCAGCATTTCCTGTAACTGTTCATTCAGTCTAGGAAGGTCTGAGCTCACATTTCATACTCTGTAAACTATAGTTAATTCTTTTGGCATTTTCCTTTAATGTGATTGTGATTTGCATAACTATGCATTTATACAACATAAATAGACATTATTTTACAATTACCTTACATGGATTTCAGTATTTTTTATTTATTTATTTAACTATTTAACTGTCCTGCCATTAATTTTACAAAAACTGTTTGAATAATACCATCTGTGATTTTCTTTTTAAAATTCAGAACTTTAACTGTTTGGTGTTACTATATAATTATAAACAAATTGTAAAAAACAACCAACACATTTATATTTATATTATTTATATTTGCTGTTGTCTGCCTGTTATTCTTGTGTATTGTAACAGATGTACTTTAGATGAAAAGAACACACATGCATGTCTGTCTTGTATATGTATATCTTTATACAAGCATGTCATGTCTTGTGACTTTAAATTTTTACTCATCTATTTTTATTTAATTTTATACACTAGAACAGTTTTGTTTACCTTTTGACTATGCTAATGAATGGCATTCATATGCTTTACTTTACTGTAGTACTGATAGATGTCTTGCTTTAACTGAATGAAAGTAAAACATTTAAGAATGATTTGTCCAGACATCAGATCCTACCATCCTACCATGTATGTTTAACCATTTTCAAAACATAAACATATTATAAAATATATTTCTTTTGCACAGATTAGCTGTGTATGCAGGAAGTTCCCAGTCTTTGTCAGTTCAGCTAATTTATTTTCTTTATCCTGCAACTGCTGTTGATTTTCCTGTGATGTTGCATGGTCTTTCTGACATTCTTTAGTAAGCTGTTCTGCTGAATTTGAAACTCCTATGCACTTTTGAAAAGATGTATGTATAACTTGTCTAAGCTTCCTGAACTCATTGTGTCTGTCTTTTAGAAGTTTACTACATTCCTTTGTAACAAGATGTACTAGGGGTTCTATCAGTAACTGATTTGACTCACATGTGGTGACAGGACATAACTGTTCAACATCAGAATGTAATGAAAACACTTTACCCTTAGTTAATTCTTCAGATCTGTCTTTACAGTCTATTTTTTCAGCAATATGATGCAATATTATTTTATGGCATAATACACAAAATGCAGTTTTTGTTGAAGCACACAATAAACATTTGTCATTTTTCACATGGTTTTCTTTGAGATACCAGTCAAATATTGTAATACATTTGCATAATGCCTTACTATCAACCTGCCCTAATAAGGTTTTACATTTACTAATGTGCTGTGTATACCAACATAGCAATTTTTTACATTTGCTTAAATTATGCATGAAAATATCCATACTGTCTAATCTAATGTCCAGACTGTTTAATATCCAAACTGTCGAATAGCAACCATACTAAAAAATGTGACGTAGAAAAAAGTCTTACCAGTGAGCAAGAAAACAGGTGATCAGGCTGTTGTTGCAGATGGCTGGAAAATTTTCAAAGTCACTTGAGAAGCTGGGAAAGCACAACAGGCAGTGAACTATTGGGCTAGTGGATATCCCCCTTTTCTTAGCGAAGTTATGGCACTGCGAATTTCTTGAACTAGTCTCACTCCGGATTGTAGACGTCTAAAAAACTTTACTACTGCAAGCTGCATAAACTGGAATACTTCTGTTTAGGATTTACACATACGTACAAATGTTAGTTACTGCAATTTAACTGAAATGACCCTCTGCAGGGCTTACCATCACTCCTCCTGTGTTTGAATTGCAGATTGTAGGTTCAAATGCAGGCTAGCTTGCCATTGAAAAAATTATATGGAGCTAGTCACTCAGCTGCCTCGCCATTGAAAAAATATTTTGAGCTCTCTCTGCTTACTGCTTGGTGTGATGGATTTGCAGTGTTCTTAAGACACTCAGTCTTGCTGGCTGGATTCTTGCTAAAATTCAAAGTCTGGTTATATTTGCATTCACAGTCTGTTGCATACAGAAACTTGCAGAATATACACTGATGAGAGAATATACTTTGCAGCATCAACTTTAGAGAGCAGAAACAAATAACTTATTATAATAAACCAAACGGAAACACGTTACAGCTTAAAAGTACTGTTCCAACTTTACTTCTCATATAGTACAGATGATGTGAGAGATATAACATTTACCTTAGGACTTGTGTCCCTATCATACCTCAAACATAACTGGATTTATACAGCTCTTTATATACAGTTTTAGTTCTGTAGAAACAATACTAAGCTTCCTTGTTTAACACTGTCTTGTAAGAGACCAGCTTTTCTGACAGTGTGAATATCCTGTAACAGTGTCCTGATGTCCATGTAGAAAAACATATTTTTGAGGAAACACATTGTTCTGTATTCTATTTGGATCTGTGTATATGAACATATGTTCTTGTGCCAATGCTGATAAGCATATCCTGTTTTTTATGCAGAAAAACATATTTTTGAGAAAACACATTGTCAGAGATCAGCTTTTCTGACAGTGTGAACATCCTGTATTTTATTTGGATCTTTGTATAAAAACATCTGTTCTTGTGCCATATCCTGTTTTTCCATGCAGAAAAACATATTTTTGAGAAAACACATTGTCACAGTGTCATAAACATATCCTGTTGTTTTAGGAAACATATTGTGTCCATCCTGTTATTTTAGGAAACATATTGTGTCCATCTTTTATATATGCAGAAAAGCATGTCAGTGTTCTTTAAAAGCAGATTTTGCATTTTTGTTCTTGCATACATCCTGTTTCTGAGTCTGTAAGGGAAAAATGTCCATTCAGCAGATTCCTTTTCCAAGCCATGGTCATTTAGTATGACTGCTGATCACATATTACAAAACTCTGTTTCTGCATTTAAGCAAGCCTTTTCTTTCAGCATATTTACAACATAATTAATTTCATAAAATCTAACAACTTCATTGACTGTACACATAGGATGATGCTGTCTCTTTAATGCTTTTTTTCAAATCTCTTGGGTCAACACATATTCTGATTTCATCTGAGCCTTTCTTGTGGGCTGGTACCATGGATGACACCCATTCATTTGGTTCTGTAACTGGACAAAGTACACTTTGCTGCACCATTTTATCCAATTGACCTTTGACTTTTTCCTGCATAGCTATTGGAACTTTTCTTTCTGGTCAGACTGACCTCTGGTTCTAACTTCATAGAATACACAACTGGAAGTTTGCCCAACTTGTCGTCAAAAACAGCATACTCTGAGAAAATGGCTTCAGAAAAATTGGAACTAGGATATGTACTTGTATGATGAACTTCATTGGTAAAAGAAAGCAGATTCATTCTCAAACTTTCTCTGAGACCTAATAATGACTGCACAGGTCTTCGGACTACATAGATTAACATGAAAGCACTGTTGAGCCTTTGGTTTGAATTTTTTCATTTCCATAAGCAACAAGTTTCACACAACTAGCCACATTGAGTTGTTCACCAGCTCTCAGCTTAGCAAATGTGTCTTCTGACATGACGTTACACTTTAAACCAGTGTCTTCTTTGAGCTCGGTGGATTTACCATTGATCTGGACAGTACAAAACACTTCTTCTTTGCCAGCAAATTCACTGTGTCAACCGTTTCACCAATTACTGATACACCATCTACATAGAAATTAAAATAGCAGTTCTCTACGTGATCAATTTGCTTTTTCGAGTTAGGTTTACTTGAGTTGCAAAACTTTTGAAAATGGTTCCATTTTTACACTTGTGGCATTGCTGACCAAATGCTAAGCATTTATCTCTTTTAGACTCATGATTGGCACCAGAATTGTGACAGTTAACAAAGCTGGATTTGGGTTTTGCTGACTCACCCAGCTTGCTCCTTTCTTAGAACGTGCTGGAAAACTACATGGTTTCCCAGGAGAACCAGCAGAGGCTGCAGCTGCCATGTGCTTAGGCCTGCCTCTGTTTGCCATGTGTTGCATGTTGTCTTCATTTGCTCTGGAGCATACTGAAACCATGCCCTTATCACTTGCAAGCATACTTGTGTGCCTTTCTGTAACTTCATGGATTTGACAAATCTCAGTAGCTTTACTCAAAGTTAAATCACTGTCACTAAGCAAAATCTTTCTCACAGCAGCACTTTTAGTGCCACACACAAGCCTTTCCTTTATCATCTCATCTTTGAAGTCACCAAACCAACACATTTTAGCTTTGTTTCTCATGTCCGTAATATAAGCTGCAAATGTTTTCCCTGGTTTTTGATCTGTTGTGTAAAACAAATGCCTCTGTAATGTAATATTTATCTGGGGGTTACACAGTTCTCTGAATTTGTGCTTCAAACAGTCTGGGTCTTCCCTTGATTCAGCCTTTACAAAAGTATGGTGGTTATCACCTTCCCCATCTTGTACTGCTGGTGCATACACAAGTGAACGCTCTCCTTCATTGGTCTCTGACCCAGCTAGGTTTAGCAAAATGAATGCCCTGGTGCATGCATCTTTGTCAAAATAAGCTGCTTGTATAAAAATATCACACTCTTGCTCAAATATTCTGCAGTTCTCTACAAAATTCTGATAAAATGCAAGTGGGGAGGGTTTTCGAAATCCATCTGCCATACTAACACACACCAGTGAAGGCTTTTGCAAGTATGCACAAACACGCGCACATATACATATGCCAGAAATTTATACCAATATTTGTTACTGTGCCCAATAGCACAACAAGCCCTCTGAATAACTGAACTTTGTGAAATAGGATTCTCGGGCACTGTTATACTCTTGAAATTACTGTACTGTAAGAAATCAGCTCTTAGTGTAAGAAAACATTTCAAATAACTGCACTGTGCGAATAATTGGGCAGAAAAAGCTCGGATCATGAAACATTTCAAAGTAACTGCACTTTACGAATAAACAGTGCACAGCACACTGAAACTCCCCCCCCCAAATGGTGGTACTTTGCTAAATAACTCTTTACCATATAAGAACCACTCTGTAATGGTGGCACTTTGCTAATAGACACACCCACCACAAGAAACTTTTCAAAATGCCTGTATTTTGACTGTCCTTCATGAAATAGTTACACTTTCCACCCAAATTAACTTTTTGGAATAAATTCACAATAATAAGCACACACTATAAGCACTTCACACATTTACACACTTTGAAATATTTCAAATAACTCTAGTTATGCCCTTAATACAATGTGAAATAGTAGATCTGATGATGTTAATCTTCATTCATTCCTTACTGATGGGGTGTCTGTTCCATCCTCGGAACTGAGTCGGCCTTGTAACAAGCTTGTGCCAGCCAAAAAACTCTCGAGCTAAGCTTTAACCCACAATGCCCTTCTCCCCTGTTACCTCCGATCTTGTTTGCCATGTTGCCGTAAAGCCGTGTCAAGCCCACTCTCAGCTAAGTACTTTGGAAATTTTTCAAATTACTTGTTCTTCTGATATTTTTCTTTCTCTATCTTATTGTTATTTACCCACTGTCTTACTATTAGTATGTCTGTTGCTGTTACTGTGTTTCTTACCATTTTATGTAGTATTTAATACCGTTGTTGGTATAGCCCCTTTCCCCCTACCCTTGAGGTAACTTCTTTCAATACCGTTGTTTGCATTTCCCTTTCTATCTTCTTTCTAAAAAAAAAAAAAAAAATCCTTGCTATAATTTCTGTTTATTATCTCTGTGATAGTTGTTCAGAGCACTATGTTGGAAAAGATTGGAGCTTCTGGGTTTAAACAATGCGACCAGTGCGGCCGCAAAATGCCAAATTTGGACACCCATGTCTCTTGTGTGTACTGACTGGGTGTTCCCATCTGTCGCTTCAACCACCTTGTCTACTTGTAAAGGGTTTAGCTCCCAAACCTGTAATGAAAGGAAAAACAAACTAATTTTGAAGGGTCTCCTTAAGACACCCTTCTCAGAGGCTATCTCTGGGTCAGAGGGCTCATCCCCTTCCAGTAAAGAACACAGAAAGAGACCACATTCAGTTCCTTCATCACCTTCAGGTGACAGAAAGCAGGAACTGAAACAAAAAATGCCAAAACTGACTGCTTCAGGACCTAAACTGATTACCATGGCACCATTCGTGTTACCGACTATGGTGCTGTCATCAAAATCTGTATCTTTGCCACCAGTCATGGCACCGATGATTGTATCTATGGCACTGACCTTACCAAGACCAGTAATATCTACCTCTGTGCCATCTTTTATTTCTTTAACCCCAGTACTGTCCTCAGGCCCTGCCTTGACTACAGCACCGAGCCTACCTATAATTTCTACTCCAGGATTTCTCAGACCGGACACACCATGTCTCCACCCATGAGACTTTGGTCCAGTGGACCATGCAGCCAGGAACCGATATTCACCCAGAGTGGACCCCTTCTTCGGGCAGCAATTCAGCTCTTTCTTGGAAAGACCGGACTCCCCATTGGGGATATCGACTTGACTGACCAGGAGCCTCTCAGAAATGAATGTGGTGCGTCTTCTGGATCAGCTGCTGATGGTGAGGGGGATTGCAACACCTTCCAAAACTCCCCTCCCTGTAGGAGTTGGGAGTCTTTCTTCACGGACTCCAGCATATTCTCCTCCTTTGACCCCTGTGCAGATATCGAAGCCCCTGGAACCGATGCCCTCATTAGCTCCCACTGCTTTGGTTTCACCAGTGGACCTCACCGTGGTTCCAAGAGTCCTATTGGTACAGAGTCTTCTTGAGACTCCTTCCTTGAGAGCTGGTCTGTTTTAGTGGGATGTGACCCCGGTTCCAAGATTGTCCTTCTCAGTTCCAGGGTCCCATCCCTGTTCAGGCAGGCTGGCTGGCTTTCCAGGCGATGGAGAGGGCCCTTGCCTCTGTAGGCAAGCCTTCTGCATTAGGCCATCAGTTATGTCCTTCCTCTGAGCCGCAGCTGACCCAAGCCACTGCTTTGGGACATCGAGCACAAGAACTTCAGGATACCCTACTGCAAGGTGCCCCTTCTTAGGAGTCCTCTTCAGAAGCTCCCGCTGAAGAGGTACCACAAAGAGGACATGCAAGAGGAAGCACCTGGACTCGCCTTAGGAGTCTCTGACCGAGGACATGGACTACGAAGAAGGGGAGGGGTCCCCATGGTTAGAGACATCCTTGAAATACTGAAACAGAGGGGTGACTGGAAGCCTACCAATCCATCCGTCTGTGTTCCTGCAGGCTTTTCATGCCTGTCCCTGTACTTCCTGGGTGACCTCGCCTGCAGATGAGCTGGTTCAGCTCATTGTGCAGCACGCATGGAAGAGTTCTGATACAATTGAACCAATCCCACAGAGTCCGGACAAATTTTTATCTCCTCCTGAACAGCACCCACACTGGTCCAGGGGTCTTCCAGTAGATATGATGGTGGTGGTGGCTGCCACGAAAAAGGAACTGGCCATGGAGAGCCAGGCTGTCCACCCCCCCCCCCCAATCAGGGAGTCTCGGGTGGTGGACAGGTTAGGGAAGCAAGTCATTGCATCATCAACCTTTTGCTGTTGGGTCTTTGAATTATCTGGCACACTTCACCAGGCTTCTGAGAGACTTAGTCACTGAACTGTCCAAAACCTTACCAGGAGCTGTCTCTGACGAGGTCCGCGACAAAATTGCCTCGCAGCTAGATACTCTAGAATCCATATCTAACTCCTCCATGCGTCTGATTTCCCAAGCCACTGAAGGAGCAGCCAGAGTGGCAGGTTCAGGCGTTGTCATGAGACATCACGCCTGGATTCACCTTTGTGACTTTGTGGACCCCTTTAGGTCTTCCTTTCTTAACGCTCTAGTAGAAGCTTCTTCCCTTTTTGTCCTGAAAGTGAAAGACACATTGGCCAGGTGTGAGAAGGATGGCAAGACCCTGTCTGCCATGTGCATGCATTTTTCCATCCCTCAGCATTCATACTCTAAGTTCCAGAGGAGCGGAAAGATGTGGCACAAGAAATTTGCAGGGTCCTTTCCATGACGCACATGGCAAGAGGGGGTAACTCATCCGGAATGCACCCCTACAGGGGCAGAGGGGGTCTGTGTAACCAAGGATCTAGAGGTTCTTTCTTGGGACAACCCTATCGGCACTCCTGAAGAGCGGCCCAATTGCTTTCCTCTGGAAGCAGTCAGGAGATGTTTTTCCTTGCACTACTCTGCCTGGTTAACAATAACGGATTTATGGGTGCAACGGATGATAACCAGAGGATACCACGTCCCATTCGATCTTTACCCAACATCACCAAGTTGAATTCCCGACATTCTACCCAGTCAAAGGGAAAGAGCAGCACAAGAAATTCGAAAGCTGCTTCAAAAAAAGAGTCATCCAGACATTCCCACCAGACCAGATAGGATCCGGATTCTACTCAAGATTCTTTTTAGTGCCAAAAAAGACAGGGGGCTGGAGACCAATTCTGGATCTCAGCATTCTAAACAAATTTGTCAAACAAGAAAAATTCCAGATGGTTATGGTTCAGTCTATCCTTCCATTCTTGGAGAAAGATGATTGGATGTGCTCAGCAGATCTTCAGGATGCGTATTACCACATAAAATGGACAAATGCTCCAGAAGATTTCTTCGCTTCCGGCTAGTAGCCAATCACTTTCATTTCCACATGCTGCCCTTTGGACTCTCTACAGCCCCCAAAGTGTTCACCCAAGTACATGGCAGTGGTAACAGCTCACTTGAGACTACAAGGATTCAGGGTGTTTCCATATCTAGATGATTGGCTCCTCACCACCCCCACCAAGCATCTGCTGGAGATAGCATTAAACTACACTGTCAGACTAGCAGAATCTCTGGGAATCTCAGTAAACTGGGGAAAGTAAAAACTGATTCCCTCTCAATCCTTAGAATTTATCGGAGCAGTTTTCAACACAAATGCTTGCCTAGTCTTTCTCCCAGACCACAGACGACACAGGATTAGATACCAAATCCACGTGATACTCAGTCAAAGCCTAGTCCCAGCTCAACCAGTCCTTCAACTCCTGAGTTCCATGGCAGCATTGATTACTATAGTGCCCTTGGCAAGACTACACATGAGAATTCTCCAATGGCTCCTTCTAACACAATGGTACCCCTTACAACATCCCTTGTCCTTTCAAATATGGTTAACTCAGTGATGCAAGAAGGATTTAATGTGGTGGATGAAGCCAGACGGACAACAATGGAGTCACCCTTTTTACCCACAACAACCTAGGGCCACAGTGACTACGGACGTTTCCCTGATAGGGTGGAGGGGGGCTTTACCAGGGGAAGACTGTCAAAGGTACTTGATCAAAGATAGAGGCCCACCTGCATATCAGTATCCTAGAACTGAGGGCAGTGCTTCTAACGTTGCAAGCCTTTCAATCCATCCTTCCATCAGGGACAATTGCTATTCAATCCAACAACATGTCAGTAGTCTGGTAAATCAACAAACAAGGGGGCACCAAGTCTTACCCGTTGTGTCGAGAAGCAATGAGAATTTGGCAATGGGCAATAGCTTCCAACTGCTTTCTGATTGTAGTGCATATTATCGGGAGTTCCAACGTGATTGCAGACAAGCTGAGCAGATGCATCCTACTGCCTCACAAGTAAAGAAGAAGACTGGTAGGAAGGGTCCCTCAATCCTATTATTGCAGCGAAGATCTTCAGCCACTGGGGTCAGCCTTGCTGCGACCTATTTGCCTCTCCATCAAACCACAAATGCAGCAGCTACTTTGCCCTAATTCCCCCACAGGGGGAGTCCCCGAGGGATGCTCTGACTCACGATTGGCCCATGGGACTTCTGCATGCTTTCCCTCCCTTTCCCCTGATCCCCCAATTTCTAAAGGAAGCCCTTTGTCTGAGAAGCAGAGTAATCCTCATTGCTCCTTACTGGCCACGACAAGTTTGGTTTCCCTTCCTTTGGCCTCATCTAATAGGTCACCCATGGATTCTGGATCCAACTCAAGAATTGATCTCGCACCCACAAGGGTTGACTCACCCGAACACCTCCAGTCTCAAGCTGACAGCTAGGTTTCTCCACTTCCAGTAATTGCTAGGCAGAATAACCTTACCTCCCCAGTGCGTAATATCCTTCTGGCTTCACGTAAACCATCCACCAGGAAATTCCATCTCAGCAAGTGGAAGAGGTTCCTTATTTGGTCCCTACAAAGACAACTAGACCCTTGCTCAGCTTCTATTAGTGTGGTTTTTGGATTATTTATCAATTCTTCTTCATTCAGGAGCAGCAGCCTCAACCATTCCAGTACACTTAGCTGGTATCTCAAGCTTCCATAATGGGTTTCAAGACTCATCGCTAATCTCCCATCATCTCTGCAAAACTTTCTTAAAAGGTGGCTTGCATATCAGACCACCCTTCAGGGAACCCTTTGAACCTTGGAATTTAACACAAAGTACTACAGTCCCTGACACGATCACCCTTTGAACCTGCTTCCACTTGCGACCTAAAGTTCCTGTCCTGGAAATCACTATTTTTGGTAGCTGTCACATTAGCCGGACGCATTTCAGAGCTTCAGGGTTTGTGTATTAAATGCCCTTACATGGTATTTCATAAAGACAAGACTATCACTCCGGGCTAATCCTTCCTTTCTGCCCAAGATTACGATTGACCTACCAGTCTTTTTTCCCCAACTACTCAAGCAAAGGAGAATACTGTCTTCATTTGCTGGATGTACATATACAGTTACGTTTTTTATCTGGACAGCACTAAGTCAGTACGTAAATCAGACCAGCTATTTATGTCCTATTCATGCTCGAAATTGGGAAATCCTTTCTCAGAAATAACCTTGTCCAAGTGGTTGAGAAACTGTATATCCTTGATTTACCAACAAAATAAAATTCCTCTACCATGCAAAGTCGAAGCACATTCCACCAGGTCAGTAGCAACTTCTATTGCTTTTCATGTAAAGGCTTCATTGAATGATATTTGTGCAGCTGCAGCTTGGGCTACCCCTCATACTGTTATCACTCATTACAAATTGGATTTGGCCTCCAGGGGAAGAGCATCCTTTGGTTCAGTGGTACTCAGGAATATCCTTCCATAAGGGCCTCCTAGGACTAAAGGTATCTAGGGACTCTGTTGCATCAGTAAAGCATGAGTGAAGATTAACAACATCAGATAAAGAAGTTATGTTCTTACCATAATGTTCCATCTGTGTTGTTCATCTTCATTCATTCATTACGTCCCACCCACCTTCCCCCCTCCAGAGGCTTCTGGGGGATTGGATTGGGTCCTACTCCTACTTTAAGGTTTCTGCTCAGAGAAAGCCTCTGCTTTACTTATAATGGGCAAACTCGATCTGAGGTAACAGAGAGAAGGGCATTGTGGGTAAAAGCTTAGCTCGAGAGTTTTTTGGCTAGCTTGAGCTAATTACAAGGCCATCTACACCCCATCAGTAATGAATGAATGAAGATGAACAACACAAATGGAACATTATGGTGAGAACATAACTTCTTTTTATGCCAAAACACAGTACTTTGCCAAAAAACATGCAGTTGCTTTATTTATGCTTAATGTGCCCTTTTTGCCCTAATTGTATTTGTTCTGCTCATTTAATCTTTTGTCATGCCATTTGTACTTTTCTGCTCGTTTTACTCTAAACACATCCGTTTTACTTTAAACATGACCATTTTGTAATTCTGAGGTAATTTCAAACCTCTTATGTGTTTTTCTGATAATCATTTTATCAAATGTCTTAATTTTAAACATTTTGTTTAATTAATAAACCTTTAGTGCCTCTTGTTTGTTTGTGCGCTTGTAATGCTCCACTTTATCTTTTTTATAAAGTAAACCATTCGTACACATTTTCATTACCTTTGGTTCATTTCTGGCCCTTTTTTTTTGTGCTCATTTCTTAGTTTACCTTCACCGTTAACTCTGCACCTCATAGCTCTGAAAAAGTCTCTGGAATCCTGGTTCTGACACCATGTTGTTCGTCCAGTCAGGATCAAATAGACAAGTCTTTGTGGGTTCTAGTCAAGCAGTTTTATTATGTACAAACACATCAGGATCAGGATTGAGGCTTAATAACTTTAACTTAGATAAACTTATAAACAAATTAGCTGTTACACTCATAAATGCTCAGTCTCTGGCTGCACTCTAAAAGGGACACTGAAGCTGTCACATGCTTGCTATTTATATGAACATTCAGTCCTTGAAACGCTTCTTAAAGATGCAGCACACACACACTGTATTCTACAAGTCTCAAACTGGATACTTGGCTAGGCTTAAATTGGCCCACAAAGGCAGTTAGCCTAGTACTAAGTTGTGAACCTACGAACATGTAAAAAAATTGACTAGCACAGTACTGCTAGGATTTTGTCATTGGTCCATTTGTCCAGTGTTGTTCATTGATGTTCATCGTGTTACACTGCTGCAGTCATTACACTTGGGTTATCCTGCTGTCCCGCAGCCGTCCAGAGTTCCAAAGTCTTGGTCTGGCGTCAGTTGCTGTCGCTTCTTCCCTGACGTCAGTGCGCCAGGGGTATATCAGATGCATCCGACGCCATTTTCTTCATTCTTTCCGCGCGGTGCCCGAAGCAGAAGCAGTTCGCAAGTGCCGGTCGGCCGACTCCTGAGATTTTCGAAGTCAAATTTCAGATTCGAAGTCTTCAATAAAGCTAAGTACCCCGTTGGGGAAACTTTTTTCTTGCCTCAGACCGATGTCAGAAAAAGTTAATTGTATTTCTTGTGGGAAGCAAATGCCTCATAAGGACTTCCACTCTTACTGTATTCCATGCCTAGGCCCTGATCACGACGTTACTAGTTGTCGGTTTTGTGCTAGATTTAACAAACGCACTATAAAAAGACATTTTGATTTTGCTTTGCACTACTTTGGCCGAAGGTTCAATTATACTATGCAGTCGGATCAACCGACGACTGTAATTCCAAAAAAACACAAAGACAAGGATAATGACAGGCATCCGAGGTCCAAAACCGACGTCAAAACCTCTTCCAGGCCAGTCGCCGGTTCTCAGTGAGGCGCTTTCGCAGCCCCTGACACCCGCTACCTCAGAGTCACAGGCCGCCTCCGACTTCCATGTGGAGACAACTAGGCCTCTGGAAACTCAAGGTATTGGGCCTACGGAAACTAATTCCTCAGATGGGTCCTGAGCCGCTGAGCAGGCATCGGCTTCTGAGGGTGTTTTCAGACCTTCACAACTTACCATTAAAGCAACAGCCAAGACAAAAGTACCATTAAAGACAAAGAAGCAAGTACAGCATTCTCCTGGACAGTCCTCCATGCCTAAGAAACAGATGCTTAAAATGGCCGAAGACCTCATTACTCTAATCAGGGGTTCCCATCCCCCTCCTGAGAAAAGGCCTAGGCAGGATACAGACTACGATTCCTCTGATCAGGTTTCCATTTCTTCTGATTCCTCTTCAGACCAGGGATACTCTGTACCCCCCTATGAGGACTCTGATGCTGAAGAATCTATCCCTTCAGCCTCTCCTCCTGAGGATTATTCTTTTGGGGAAACTTTACATACCATGAGGGAGCATTTCCATTGGGAAAGTCAGGATTATTCAGAATCCAAGAAAAGGCTCCGGGATTTCCTTTTATTGTCTCAGCACAGGCCCCTGGCTATTCCACCTGTACTAGATATTGTGGATGATGTGTTCTCTGAATCCAGCTTATCTCCTGATTCTTTGCCCCCTGCACCAGCCAAGCCAGATAGGTATTATAGAGTCCCTGACTCTCACAAGTTTCTTTATAAAAACCCTTCTGCTGATCCAGAAACTATTTCCCAGGGTCCAAAAGGGGTTAAGGCTTCTATTGCAAAAAAAACCCAGTACCCTCTGACAGAGATTCCAGAGCTTTGGATAGATGGGGGAAGAAAGTTTACACTTCTGCAACTTTAGCAGTAAGGGCTTTAAATTGCCAGTTTCACATGCTTAAGTACCAACAATATTTAATGGCTCAGTTAAAACAGAAAATGCTTGCAAGCTCAGAAGCTCCTGACTGTAAAGAAATGCAGGATTTATTGCATGCAGTTGAACAGGTGGGAAAACATACTCTGCAATGTGGTTTTGATTCTTTAGAAGCCTCTTGTAGAGCCGCAGTTACAGGTTCTGTGATTCGAAGACATGCTTGGTTAAAAGAACAGAGTTTACCTGATGGATGCTCCTTTACAGCATGATAACTTGTTTGGTGCTAAGGCAGAAGAGGTGTTAAAGAAAATGGAGGATAAAGCTAAATCTATGCAAACAGTCAAGGATTTCTTACAGGTACAGCCACCTTGGTTTAGCAGAAATTGGCCAACAAAGAATTGGTCCTTTCCAGTGTCAGACAGGCCACAGAGAGGCAGATACAGATGCCCAAGAGGCAGATCTCAACCCCAAGGCTCTAACAGACAATGACAGTGGGGCACCTCAACCCCAAAAGGAGGTGAGGACAAGTCTCAACCTTACAGGAAACAGTCCCAATGACTTCCCCCTTCGTACGCCAAGCACTTCCCTTTTGGCAGCCCCCTTAGGAGGAAAACTAGCACTTTTTTCTCAAAACTGGCAAACAATCACCCAAGACAAATGGGTTCTGAATATTGTGTCTCAAGGTTACAGGTTCCACTTTCATACTTTACCAAGGCTAAAAGGAATGCCAGACCTGCCACAGAATCAATGGGCAGAGGCACAAAAACAAATTTCAGCCCTCATGGACATGAGAGCTATTCAAAAAGTACCACAACAGGAACAAGGACAAGGATTTTACTCAAGACTCTTCCTGGTCTCCAAAAAGGACAAAGCCTGGAGGCCCATACTAGACCTTTCAATTCTAAATACTTACCTGGATATTCCGAAATTCAAAATGTTGACATTACAGCAGCTTCAACCCATGCTGGGCAGGAAGGCTTGGCTTGTTACTCTGGACCTCAAAGAGGCAGACCTGCATGTCCGTATCAGACAAAATTGCAGAAGATACCTCAGATTCAAAGCTGGTACAATGCACTACCAATTCTCTACACTGCCCTTTGGCTTATCTACTGCGCCCAGGTTCTGTACAAAGTGCCTGGCACCAGTAATTGCATTTTGCAGACAAAAAGGAATTCAAATATATCCATACCTGGATGACTGCCTCATTAAAGCAGAGACAAAGGACATTCTTCTACAGCATCTGGTGTTTGTAAAAAGGTTGCTAATTTCTCTAGGGTACACAGTAAACGAAAAGAAGTCAAAACTAGTGCCCTCACAACAAATTATATTCCTGGGTGCCAGCTTAAATACAACGGCCCAGATGGCTTATCTCATGCCAGACAAACAAATTCAATTAACTCAATATTTTCAATTACTGGCAAAAAAGTCCCATCTCCCTGCAAGAAAAATTCTGCAGGCCCTGGGATTCATGGCATCCTGCATACTACTAATACCATATGCCAGACTGAATTTGAGGAAGTTACAGTGGTACCTTAAAAGTGTTTGGACTCAACACTCTCACAGTTTAGAAGCAGTAATACCAATGATTCCCTGCCTACAACAGGAGTTTCGATGGTGGGCACAGGCATGTTACCTAAACAAGGGTCAGCCTTTTACCCTACCCACAGCCAGGCAGACTCTAACAACAGATGCTTCGGATTATGCCTGGGGAGCACACATGGCAGGAAAATGCATTCAGGGCAAGTGGACCACAAACCAGATGCATCTTCACATCAATCAAAAAGAGATGTTGGCTGTTCAAAATGCCCTAACAGCTTTCAAGGACCTTCTGCATCCAGGACAATTATTATTAATGATAGACAACACCACAGTAATGTGGTACATAAACAAGCAAGGGGGCAGTCATTCTTATCCCCTATGCAGGCAGGCCATGACCTTGTGGAACACAGCTCTAACGTATCAAGTTCATCTGCAAGCACAATTCCTGCCAGGAAAGAAAAATACTCTGGCAGACGATCTAAGCAGAAATATGGACCCTCACGAATGGAAATTGAATCCACAAATCTTCAGCATGGTAACGCAAAAATGGGGATGCCCAGACATAGATCTTTTTGCCTCCCCACTGAATTGCCAACTACAAAAATTCTGCACAATGACTTATCACACACAAGCATGGAAAGTGGATGCTCTCTCGTTCAGCTGGAAAAGCCTAAAAGTTTATGCCTTCCCACCACTGCCTCTCCTTTCAAAGGTACTCCTAAAAGCCAGACAAGAAAAACCACAGATGATCCTGATTGCTCCAGACTGGCAACGCCAGCACTGGTACCCAATCTTAAAGAACTAGGCCCACCATGGATTTTGCCTCAAATTCCACATCTTCTGACTCAACAAAACAATCAGATCCTGCATGGTCAGCTCAAAACCCTAAACCTGGCTGCATGGCAGATTCATTAGTCAAACAGGCAACACCTCTCTCTAAAGCTGTTATGGATATCATTTTGGAGGCCAGGAGGCCTAGCACCAGGAAAGCTTACTCAGAAAATGGAAGAGATTCTGTGCTTGGAACCAGGCTCAAAGCCTTGACCCTCTTGTCCCAAACATTCCTCAGATTTTACAATACTTAACTGAGATGCTGGACAAAGGCCTATCTTTCTCATCAATTAAGATCCATGCCTCTGCCATTTCAGCACATTACAACACGGATCCTCCTTTATTCTCTCATCCCTTCCTAAAGCAGTATCTCAGAGGGGCTAAAAACATAAGACCGCCCCGGAGAGCACCAACACCAACTTGGGACCTCAATTTCATTTTGGAAAAACTGACCCTACCACCTTTTGAGCCAGCCAATACAGCCGATCTAAAATTTGTATCATGGAAAACAGCTCTGCTCCTGGCAGTAACTTCAGCACGAAGAGTGTCTAAGCTACAGGCATTAATGGCAGTGGAACCTTTTATAATTTTTCATCAGGACAGGGTTTCTTTAAGGACAAACCCTACATTTATGCCAAAGGTGATATCTAGTGTGGCTCTTAACCTAACCATCCATTTGCCAACTTTTTATGCAAACCCCCAGAATAAAGGGGAGAAACTTCTGCACTCTTTGGACATACACAGGCAGCTACGCTTCTACTTGGACAAAACAAAAGCTTTCAGGAAAACTGAGCAACTGTTTGTAGCATATGCTGCAGGATCACAGGGCAATGCTATCTCAAAGCAGACTATATCCAAATGGATAGGACACTGTATTCGTTACTGCTACACAGCATGGAAAATCAGTCCCTAATAACATTAGGCCACCTTCCACCAGGGCAACAGCCACGTCAAAAGCTTTTCTCAGAGGAGTACTTACCAAGGAAATTTTGGAGGCTGCAACTTGGAGTTTAGTGCACACCTTTACCAAGCATTACCACTTGCCTCTTTACTCTAAATCCAGAGCAGGATTTGCCACTGCAGTTCTGCAGGGCCTCATAGCCAATCCTAACTCTTTATAGACCAACCACCCAACCTTAGCTTTGGGATTCTACCCAAGTGTAATGACTGCAGCAGTGTAACACGATGAACATAGTACAGTTTTGTACCTACCATAAATGTAGATGTTCGAGTGTTCACACTGCTGCAGTCCAGGTTACCCTCCCTCCATCCCCTCTGAACTAGCTGAACTTATCTATACCTTTCTATCCTATACAACCTTTGTGGTGTATTTGCTTGTAACTGAAGGTATTGTTTTTATTTTATATGTATATTTTTTATTAGCAATATGTATTGCCTACCTACTTGGGGGCACCTGACATCTGGGGCAAGAAAAACTGAAGAAAATGGCGTCGGATGCATCTTGTATACTCCTGGCGCACTGACATCAGGGAACAAGCGACAGCAACCGACGCTAGACCAAGACTTTGGAACTCTGGCCGACTGCGGGACCGCCTGACGGCAGGATAAGCCAAGTGTAATGACTGCAGCAGTGTGAACTCTCGAACATCTACATTTATGGTAGGTACAAAACTGTACTTTTGCTCCTGACATATCCTGAAGGAATAAAGAGCAGCATCAGCCTCTTCAGCAGAGACACAAAAAAGGGTATAGCATTGGAAATGGGGTGATTGAAGGAAGAAAATGGAAAAGCTAACTGGGCAGGTGAAAAACTGGAAGTTGAGGTTCAGTGCATGCAGATACAGTGTGGTTCACTGGGGCCAATGCCACCCAGGTAGAAGAATTCAGCGATGGAGCCAGTAGTAAGAGAGCAGTAAAAAGATGTGGAGATGTTAATTGTACTTGTTCTGGACTATCAGAAGTAAGTTGAAAGGCCACTGGCATCCCAAAGAGAATGCTCTTTACTGAGCCTTGGTTGGGCCATACTGCAAATTCTGTGTGTAATTTTAAAGGCAGTACCAATATATGGACAACAGGCAGTTGGACGAAGCCTAGAAGAAGACCACCAGAAAAAAAATATGTGGGTGGAGAGGAAAGGATATGACCAGGAAAGGATATGACCAGGAAAGGGAGAAGATTGAACTCTTCTCATTAGAGACTAGACGAGATGGTGTTGGGTGGGCACATAGTATAAGTGCACAAGATTGTATCAGGGAAATGTGAAGGGACCACCCCATACAAGAGGAATTGAGGGCAAAATAAGTAAATTGTTGTGATCAACTGACCTTAGTTCTGAGAATGTGCTTCTTCATAAAGATGATCTTGGATCTGTGGTATGGGAACTTGTTCTAGAAGGCTTGAGGCATGTGAAGAAAGGGTGAGAGAGGTAGAGAGAGATATAAAGAAAGTAGAATATTTTATGCACTTTTCTGGCTGCATAAATGGGCTAGCTGCTTCAAGCAAATGTAAATTGTCATGTCTTGGCAGTATATTTCAAGTTCGTGGAGTGAACCTCTTGTCAGTATAACATTTTATTAAGCAACCATTAACAGCTTAATACAATTTTGTGCAGTCCATATGCATGGTGCACACTTACCTTTATCCAGCAGCAGTCTGACATTAGTACTGCATAGAACCCTGTAGCCCCAAGAATATCCCTCAGTCTTTATTTAATACATTTAGCTAAGGCCAACACCTAATGGTTACAATCTTTTCTTTCAACTTTCAGTTGTCATACAGAAAATTTTCAGCTTTGTTTGTGCACCCCATGCCATTTCCATGACTTTATTGGGTAAGTCTTTATTCCATACCCATGTGGGTATGACTGTGCTTGAACTATATATATAATGTAACTATGCACAAGTTCAGTCTGAAGCCCTTATACCTACATTTTGTAGCTATCTATTTTTGTTGGTGTCTAGTTCCATTTTTTTTTAATTCCCTCGCCATCCTACTGAGGACACAGTCACTTGACCCACATATTTCTTAGCTTTTTATTTTTGTTTGAACTTATCAATCTTAATTTACTCTCTTATTGTCTCTATAGTAGTGTTCAGTTTTTTATTATGTGATTTTCCCTTAGTTTTCCACCTCCTAGATATGACATTTTTTTGTTACTAAGGTAACTATTGAGATGAGGGCTTTAACATATTGGCTCTTCTTCATCAATCCAACTTAACAATATTGTCAGTTTGGTCAGTACTTGTTGCTCATTTGGTCAGGATAAAACAGATGAAGAGTTGTGGGTTCGAGTCAAGCAGCTTTATTACATACAGACACATCAGGAGTGAGGCTTAGTAACTTAAACTTATAAACAGACTAACTTCTGCACTCATACATGTTAACACTCTGGCTGTTCACTCAAAATGGCAGTGCTGCCTGCACATGTTCTCTATTTATAAGCACGTGCCCTCACTTTGTGACAATAATCATTGATATGCAGTTGTACAGCAATAATCCTTTGACATGCAATTATACAGAACTAATTACAAGTGAAAGTCATATCCAGGTTGCTATTTTACAGTAGGTCTGGGAATATGACCTGATCATGTGACATAAAAATTAGAACTGGGTTTAGCAACAGAGAGTCTTTAATGAATGTTCATCTTCAGGGACATGTGGGATA
This sequence comes from Protopterus annectens, assembly GCF_019279795.1. Lineage (NCBI taxonomy): Eukaryota > Metazoa > Chordata > Ceratodontiformes > Protopteridae > Protopterus > Protopterus annectens. The sequence goes on from NC_056746.1 coordinate 630,701,150, forward strand.
TCATCAGGAATGGGAATAGGTGCTGAGACATGTCCTTCAACAGAACATCATCCGGGTTGCTCTGAGATCTAGAGTCTGTACCACAGGTACAATGCTGCAATGTCTATTCAGACACCTGAAGAAGATGCCTGCGATTTCTACGGCAGATTCTACAAAGTAAGATCTCGGCTCGGCACATACACCTCTCACTTGACCAATTCGATCAAAACCTTTCGACATTTGTATCCTCATTCTCTTTCCTTCTTTCAGTGTACAAAGAAATCTGCTTGTTTTATCATAGTTGGACTTCAGGAATTAATGTTTTTTGAATAGTTTGGCTTTGATTGCTCTGGTGTTTTTAGCATTAGGCACCAACAAACTGGGACTGATTGGCAAGGTTGTTCTGGTTTGCCTAGACAGAAGTCTCTGAGCAGGTGAGCCAAGTAAATTGTGACAGGGTATATTTTTGAGATTAAGCAAATTCAAGAAAACATTGGTATTGTCACACGTTGACCTCTCTAGTAATAATTGCTTTGCACTTTGTACTGCATGTTCAGCTAGGCTGTTTCACTGTGGGTAGTAAGGACTACTGGTAACATGGATAAAGTCCTACTCTTTTGCAAATTTTGGAAATAGCTGACCTAGTAAACTGGGCACCGTTTTCAGAAATAACTGTGTGTGGACTACCATAGACTGAGAAATAACGTTTCAACTTAGTAATGACAGTACTGAAAGTTAGGTAGTTCAGGAATCCGGCTTAGCTGAAGTGATTCTTTTTGCAAATGTGGTTTTAGTACTATTGCATACTGAATGAGATGAAAGTACTTTATCGATACCTTTTGACAGAGAAGGACAAAATACTAGTCCTCTCACCTTTCTTTTGGTAGCTTTGAAACCCGGGTGGCCTCGATGCAAAATCTGGATGTACTCATGTTGTAAGGAAGTAGGAATGACAACTTTAGCACCTTTGAAAATTATACTGTCTTCCTTCAACATCTCATCTCTGTAAGGAAACAGTTGGTATGCAAGATTGCTTTGATGGCCATACAACATTGATGAAGTGGTTGAACCTTTGCAAAATTGGATCAGTCCTTGTATGATCTCCTGGCTCATGGAGTCTTTTATTAGATAAATTACGCACTTCCATGACATCAAAGTCAAAGTTCTCTGCATTAAGCTTTTCTATGGTATTTCTGGGCAGTCTGGATGAGGTATCAGCCAGATAAAGAAGTTTGCCTGTTGTATAGACCATTTTGAAGTTGTACATTTGATCATTCTTTGTAGTCTTGCTGGTGCTGTATGCATAGGTGTCTTTAAAATAGTGACTAGAGGTTGATGATCAGTTTCAATCTGGATAGCTCAACCACAGATATAATCATGGAACTTCGAACATGCGAACACTATTGCTATAAGTTCCTTCTCAATCTGAGCATACTGCATCTCAGTTTGGGTAAGAGGTCTAGACACATAGGCTACTGGTCTGCCTTCTTGAAGAATATCTGCACCAAGACCGAACTTTGAAGCATCGCAGAAAAGAATTACTGGTTTGTGGACATCATAGTATCTTAACGTAGGTGAACTGGCAATTTTCTGTTTCAGGTCATCAAACGCTCTCTGGTGTTGTTACAACCTTTTGCATGTCAGCTGTCTTTAAAGGCACTGATAATTCACTGAAGTCTGGTATAAACTTGCTGAAATAGTCAACCATACCATGAAAATGCTGTAAGGCTTGGATGTTGTCTGGAGCTGGCAGCTGAAGAATGGCTGTTGTTTGGAAGGATCTGGTCGTACGCCTGAACTTGTAAATGACCGACATAAGTAACTTCTGGTAGCCTGAATTTACATTTCAGGGGACTGAGCTTTAGATTCACTTCACGTGCTGTCTAAACTTTCCTTAGGTTTCTGTCATGCTCTGCTTCACCATTGCCTCCAACTAGTGAATCATCTACTATTATAGCACACGGATAGCCTGAAAAAATTTGCTCCATTGCATGCTGACAGACTTCATTGGCAGAATTTATTCCAAAAGGCATTCTGAGAAATTTGTATCTACCAAATGGCATATTTAATGTAGTCAGTTATGAAGGTTTGTGATCAAGCATTACTTGCCAAAATGAACTCTTGCATCCAAGACAGAGAAAACAGTGGCATTTGGCATGAGGTTAGCAACTCCCTCGATTGTACGCATAGGATGGTGGGGTCTCTTTAATGCTTTGGTTAAGTCTCTGGTCAGTACATATTCTGATCTCATCTGAGCTTTTCTTATGAGCGACTACCATGGAATACGCCCATTCAGTTGTTTCTGTAACTGGACAAATCACACCTTGCTGCACCATTTTATCTAACTGGACTTTGACTTTGTCCTGTATAGCTATCAGAACTCTTCTCGGTGGTCTGACCACTGGGCCTAATTTTATGGAGTACACAATTGGAAGTTTTACCTAGCTTGTCTTCGAAAATATCAGCATACTCTAAAAGTATAGGACATGTGCTTACATTTATTTATTTATTTAAATTTGTTGACCAAGAGTGTCCGACTGGACGTGGGTCCATTTTCAGTGGAGGCCCGGGGAGAAAAGCTCCACAGTAAAATAAACAGACAGTAGTTACATTGGATTACATAGTGATTAACAATTTAACATAGAAATTACTTACAACATATTTACAGATGAAGAACATAGCACATCAGTAGACAACTAGAATCTTTATCTGTGAAGTACATAACAGGCATTAACAAATGTAACAATGAGAAGTTCCTGCTGTATAATAAGTACTAGGCTTATGAGCATCTGAGCTTGCTATCATCAAGGTAGTTAGTGGAGGTGAAAGAAAGGTAGTAGTTGGATGGGGTGGATGATATTAGAGTGGGAGTTGCATGATGGTCTTCTTTGATAAAAGAAAGCAATTTAATTTGTAAACTGTCTCTGAGACCTAATAATGACTGTGCAGGTCTTTTGACTACATAAAATTGTAAGCTGTAACTGTTCCCAACCGAATAGCTTGAAAGCACTACTGACTGAGCCTTTGGTTTGAATCTCTTCATCTCCATAAGCAACTAGCTTCGCACAATTGGCCAAATTAAGTTGTTCACCAACTCTTACTCTAGCAAATGTTTCTGCTGACATAACATTGTACTTTGAACCAGTGTCCGCTTTGAGCTCTGTGGGTTTACCATTATTCAGGGCAGTACAAAACCCTTCATTTTTTTGCCAACAAATCTACTGCATTAACCTTTTCACCAACCACTGATGCACCATCTACATAGAAAGTAGAGTTGCTGTTTCTATATGATCAAATTGCTTTTTGAGTGACCTTTCTTAATAAATGAATGAGGCTTGTTGATTTACAAAGCTTTTTAAAGTGGTTCCATTTTTTACACTTGTGGCATTGCTGAGTAAACGCTTGGCACTTTTCTCTTTTAGACTTGTGATTGGCACCATGTTTACGACAGTTAACAGTGGGACTTGACTTGGGTTTTGCAGACTCAGTCTTGTGTTGCACTGAGCATGTCCATTTTGCTGAGCTAGTCATAAAACTTGCTGGAAAGGTACGGGCTCTCCCTGGAAATTCCGCAGGGGCTGAAGCTGCCATGTGCTGCATCCTTTCTGCATTTGCTCTAGAGGCCACTGAAACCATGCTCTTATCACTTGCAAGCATAGTTGTATGCCTTTCTGTGAGCTTCTGTATTTGACAAATCTCTATAGCATTGCTCAACATTAAATCACTGGCTCGAAGCAAAATCTTTCTCACAGCACACACAAGCCTGTAATTTATCAACTCGTCTTTCAAATCAACCAAATCATTACGTTTTAGCCTTATTTCCCAAGTTAGTAATATAAACTGCAAAAGTTTCTCATGGTTTTTGGTCTCTTGTATAAAATAAGTGCATCTCCAATGTAACATTTATCTAGGGATACACATTTCTCTAAAGTTATGTTTCGCTCACTCAGGGTCCTCCCTTGCTTCAGCTTGTATAACAGTATGACAGCTTTCCCCTTCTCCTGCATGTACTGCTGGTGCATGCACAAATGAACGCTTTCTTTCAATGGCTTCTGACCCAGCTAGATTAAGCAGAATAAATGCCCTCATACATGAATCTTTATCAGAAAAAGCTGCTTGTATGACAATATTGTATTCCTACTCAAATACTCTCCATTTCTCTACATTATTATGATCAAACACAAGAGGACTGGATTTGTGAAATGCCGCTACCATGACAACACACAGTAATAAAGATCCTTGGAATTATGTACAAACACACGCACACACACACACACACATATATGTCAAGAATTTATGCCAGAAACTTGTAATTGTGCTCAGTAGCGCAATAAACTCTTAGAAATAACTGTGCTTTTTGAAATAAGTCTCCGTAGCACAAGAACACTTTGAAATCACTGTAATTTGCAAAACCACTTTTAGTGTAAGAAACACTTTTAAATGACTGCACTTTGCGAATGAACTGTACATAGCACAAGACACTTCTCAAAATGTCTGTCCTTTGTGAAATAACTGTACTTTGCACACAGTAAACTTTTCGAAATAATTGTACTGTAATAGTATACACTTTGCACACTCTGAGATACTTCAAACAACTCTAGTTATACTTTGAATAGCCTTAGTCAATGTGAAATAGTAGCGGATATCAAAAAATGTGGTCATTTACTAAGAAAATGCAGTCGCTTTGCTTTTCAAAGCTCATTTTGCTCTTTTATTGTACTTATGATCTTTTGACTTTTATCATGCTCGTTATACTTTTCTTATGCTTGTTTTACTTTTAACATGGTTATACAAATCAGAAGTAGTTCTGAACGCTCTCAAGTATTTTTAATAATTCTGTCAAATATCGTGGTTTCGAACTTTTTGTTTGTCAGTAATGTGTTTTTCGTTTGATTAATGATGCATTTTGTGCTTTGTGAATGCTTCATATAATTTTATTTATGAAATAAATCATTTATGCAAGTTTTAATTACCTGAAATTTGTTTTTGGCATATTTTCAATCATTTGAGCAGATTGGGGACGAGTCATTCCTCTGTATATCTCTATTTCTAACTGTTCACCTCATGTCACAACTTCTGGCTTCTTTTTGCTGAGATCTCGGTTCCGACACCATGTAGTTCAGGCATTCTACTTCTAACACCATGTCATTCTGAGATCCCTCTTTTGACACTATGTTGCTCGTCCGTTCAGGATAAAACAGATGAACAGTTGTGAGTTTGATTCAAGCAGCTTTATTACATACAAACACGTCAGGATTGAGGCTTAGTAACTTAAACTTAGTTAAAGTTATAAACAGACTGACTAATGCATTCATACATCTGGCTGCACATGCTCTCTGTTTATATGCATGTGTCCTCACTTTCAAATGCTTCTTAAAGTCACAACACACACACTGTTCTACAGTACTGCTCACCCCCGATCCGTACCCGTAGCTAATTAGAGTTTGTATTTAGTCTTTGTAATCTTTCAAACTGTCACATTCTGGAAAGATAATAGTTCTGTGTCCCCCTCATTACCTTTTCACCTATGCAGCACAGCCCCTCAGCTGAAGGGAACATTATTGAAGTTGTTTTTGTATAGAAATAATTGTGGACATACTTCTGAAATATTCTGAATTTATTTGCTTTTGTTGCTGTCCTGGGTGCTAAGCAGATCTCCCTCCATTGTTCTTGTTTATAATTTTTCTCCAGAATGTTAGACAATTCTGTTGTGTATTTATAACTAGTCAGCTCCTTGATTTCTGTCAATCCTTTGTAAACTTTAAAAATTAACCCGTTTCTTATCACTTCACTGGATCTGGCCTTTGTGATGCATTGCACCACTTCTAGTGGTGTAGGTCTAATTTTATTCTACCTTTGTAATGTCTTACTTGCTGAAACTAGTCCCCTGTAAATAATCTGGTCCCTAGGTAGTAGATTAAATGTCTTCACTGCTACACCACAACTCTTCCAATCCCACTCTGTTTTTAATTGTTCCCAGTTTCTCAACTGTGAATTTCCCTGTCTCCATAAGCGTTCCAGTATTACTTCTGTCTGTTCCACTCTCATTTTTAGCTCCCATCCTATTGGAACTATTTACACTTATGTGTTTTTTCTCTTAGTATCTGAATCTGTAATTTTTTAATCTCTATCACCTGAGCCCCTTCTCATTTTTCCTTCAGTCTCCAGGATATTGCTGAGTCGTACCCTTGTGGGCATCTCCCCTTGCTTAAAATCATTGATTTCCATTTTGGTCAGTGAACATCATCTTGGAGTATGTATATAAAAGATTTTGCCTTGTTGCCTAATAGTACTCCTTCAAATTGAGTAAAGCTAGTCCTTGCATTACTGAAACTTGTAAAATAGAAGATGAGTAAGATGGGGCTATCCTCCCAAATACATTTTCCTAACTTACTGTTGATATTACTCTCTATGTATTTTCCCGGAGTGTAGAAATATGCTTGACCCACATTTAGTATTAACTGAACTGAAAACATTTTTATAGTCTGGATATTGTTGCCCATTTCCATATGTGTCCACTTCTACTGGGTTATTTTGCTGTTTATTGATTTTTGTTTCTTCCAACATTTCCTTCCCAGCTTGTTTTGAGTTTTTCATTAGCTAAATCCCCAAGTATCGCATTTGACAATGTCCCCAAAAATGAGGGGAAACTGTACCAGATCAAATGTTGGTTAATAATTAACTCTTATGGCCTCTGTTTTTGAAATATTGATCTTAATAGCCAGCTTTTGATAGTTATGCATAATTTTGAATATCTGTGGCAGTTCTACCTCTGGTTGTGTTGTATACATAATTACATCATTGCATCTAGAGCTATATTTTCCTGCATATCATCCCACATCTTTCTTGCACGTTTGACTGCTTAACTTCCTCTGCTAGAGGTCCTAGCTGCAAAGCATATAGTAGTGAGATAAGCAGACAACTGTGACTAGTCCCCCTTGACATTTCTATCGGTCTAGATAGACCACCATCATGTTTAATTCTGACAGTAGTTTCCTTGTATAGTTATTCTATTAATCGTATTTATTTCATTCGAAAGCTTAACTCCTCCGATGTATTGAATAAGAATCCCCAGGTTACTCTGTCAAATGCCTTCTCTGCATCAAGGCCTACTAATATCAGTGGCCTGTTGGAGAACTCTGCATCCCTTTGTATCAGCAAGTTTTTCATATTGTCAAAAGTCTGCCTTTCTTCCATGAACTCACATTGGTCCATACCTATTGTATTCTGCATTTTTCCCCACCTTTTGTGCCGGTATTGGCTGAAGACCTTGTAATCATGGTTAAGAATTGGATACACATCTGTAGGAACCTGGCTGTCTCTGATCTTTTCTTTCCATTCCTTTCCAATATGACTGTCACTGCTCCCTTCTCTGATTTTGTTTTCTCTCCCCTGTTTAAAACCTTGTTAAACAGCTGTTGTCAGATTTTCATAATGTTATTTTCCTTACCTTTTCCATAATTCTACTGGTATACCATTTACTTCTAGTTATTTATGTGGTTTCAAATGTCATATCGCACCCTTTTTCCCTCTGCAGCTGATGCAGTACCTAACCTCAAATAACCTGTTGTCAGAAACACAACATGGCTTTAGGCCCCAGCACAGCACCACTACTGCTCTACTACATTTTACCAATGTTAACCAACATAATCTGAACTGCGGAAAAACAGAAGTGCACCAAACAAAAATCGCAGATGCTCAGAAAAAAAGAAGGATTAAGTCTTATTCAATTAATAAGCACTTTCGTTCATAAATACAGCACTGGACTTCATCAGATTAAGAACATGCTCCCTATACAATCTTTTATATCTAACTACTGCCATTTAGTGGCCAAATTCCCTAATTGCTTTAAAAATAATCCTAAATGTAAGCATCTATTAATTGAATAAAACTTAATCCTTGGTTTTTGCCATCTGCATTTTTTTTGTTTGGTATAATTCTGATGTTCATTGTGTTTCACTGTTGCAGTCATTACAATTGGGTTACCCTGCTGGCAGGCTACCCACAGTCGGCCTAAGTTCCAAAGTCTAGGTCCGGCGTCGGTTGCTGTCACCTCCTCCCTGATGTCAGTGCGCCAGGGGTATAAAATATGCAGCCGACGCCATTTTCTTCAGTCTTTCTTGCCACGCGGTGCCCGAAGCAAAAGCAGTTCGCAAGTGCTGGTCGGCTGACTCCTGAGATTTTCAAATTCGAATTTCTGATCCGAAGTCTTCATTAAAGCTAAGTACCCCATTGGGGAAATTTTTTTCTTGCTCCAGACCGATGTCAGAAAACGTTAATAATTGTATTTCTTGTGGGAAGCAAATACCTCATAAGGATTTTCATTCTCACTGTATTCCTTGCCTAGGCCCTGACCACGACGTTGCTAGTTGTCGGTTTTGTGCTAGATTTAACCAATGCACTGTTAAGCGTCGGTACTTTTTTGCATTTCATTATTTTGGCAGATGATTTAACTATATAATACCGTCGGAGCAACTGACTATTGGAGTTTATAAAAAGCGCAAAGAAAAGGACAGGCACCCGAGGTCCAAAACCGTCGACGAGGCTTCCGCTAGGCCTGTCGCCGGTTCTCAGTGAGGCACTTTCGCAGCCCCTGACGCCTGCTACCTCAGAGCCACAGGCCGCTTCCGACTCCCACGTGGAGCCGACTAGGCCGCTGGAAACTCAAGGTATTGGACACTTGGAAACTATTCCCTCAGATGGGTCCGGAGCCACTGAGCAGGCATCTGCTTCTGAGGGTGTTTTCAGGCCTACACAGTTATATGTAAAACCAACTTCAGCTTCAAAGGCAAAGTCTAAAGCAGCTCTAAAGACAAAGAAACAAGTACAGCATTCTCCTGGACAGGCCTCCATGCCTAAAAAACAGATGCTTAAAATGGCCGAAGACCTAATTACTTTGATCAGGGGTTCCCATCCCCCTCCTGATAAGAGGCCTAGGCAAGAGATAGAATATGCATCTTCAGATCAGGTTTCCATTTCCTCTGATTGCTCTTCTGAACAGGAATATTCTCTTCCTCCCTATGAGGATTCTGATGCTGAAGAATCTATTCCTTCAGCCTCTCCTCCTGAGGATTATTCTTTTGGGGAAACCCTGCATACTATGAGGGAGCATTTCCACTGGGATAGCCAAGATTACTCAGAATCCAAGAAAAGGCTTAGAGACTTCCTTTTATTACCTCAGCACAGGCCCCTTGCTATTCCTCCTGTTTTAGACATTGTAGATGATGTATTTTCAGAGTCTGGACTGTCTCCTGACTCTTTGCCACCAGCTCCTGTTAAGCCAGACAGATACTACAGGGTTCCTGATTCACATAAATTTCTTTATAAAAAACCCTGCTGCAGACCCAGAAACAATCTCTCAGGGTCCCAAAGGGGTCAAGGCGTCCGCTGCAAAAAACCCTTTACCCTCTGATAGGGATTCAATGGCCCTGGACAGATGGGGGTGGAAAGATTTATACTTCTGTTACCTAGGTTGTAAGAGCTTTAAATTGTCAATTTCATATGCTTAAATATCAGCAATATCTAATGTCACTGCTTAAACAAAAAATGTTGACAATTTCAGAATGTGCAGAAAACAAAGAAATGCAGGATTTATTGCATGCAGCTGAACAAGTAGGAAAGCATACCTTGCAATGTGGTTTTGACTCTCTAGAGGCCTCTTGCAGGGCCGCTGTTACAGGTTCTGTCATTAGGAGACATGCTTGGTTAAAAGAACAGAATCTGCCCTATCATGTTAAAGCAAAATTATTAGATGCTCCATTACAACATGATACCTTGTTTGGTGTTAAAGCAGAAGAGGTTTTGAAGAAAATGGAGGACAAATCTAAATCTATGCAAACAGTCAAGGATTTCTTACAGGTATAGCCTCCCAGATTTAGCAGGAACCTGCAAAGAATTGGTCCTTTCCAGTGTCAGACAGGCCACAAAGAGGTGTAGATACAGACGCCCCAGAGGCAGATCACAGCCCCAAGGCTCATACAGGCCTAAACAATGGGGTGCTTCAACCTCCCAAAGCGGAGAAGAAAAATCACGGGCATACAGGAAACAGTCACAATGACTTCCCCCTGCCAGCACCAAGCAGTTATCTTCTGGCAGCTCCTTTGGGGGGAAAACTAGCACTTTTTGCTCAAAATTGGCATATGATCACCCAGGACAAATGGGTCTTAAATATCGTATCCCAGGGCTACATGTTCCATTTTCACACCCTGCCAAGCCCAAACGGTATGCCAGACCTGCCACGCAATCAGTGGGCAGAGGCACAAAAACAAGTTTCATCCCTCATGGACATGAGGGCCATTCAGCTAATACCACAGCAAGAGCAGGGGCAAGGATTTTACTCAAGGCTATTCTTGGTGCCCAGAAAGAACAAAACCTGGTGACCAATACTGGACCTGTCTATCCTGAACACATTCCTGGACATTCCAAAATTCAAAATGTTAACTCTGCAGCAGCTTCTGTCCATGCTGGGCAAGAAGGCTTGGCTTGTGACTTTAGACCTAAAAGAGGCATACCTGCATGTCTCAGTCAGATAATCATGCAGAAGATACCTCAGATTTATAGCTGGCTCAATGCATTATCAATTCTCCGCACTGCCCTTTGGCTTATCTACTGCGCCCAGGGTCTTCACAAAGTGCCTGGCACCAGTAATTGCTTTTTGCAGACAGAGGTATTCAAATATATCCTTACTTGGACGACTGCCTTATTCAAGCAGAGAACAAGGACACTCTACTGCAGCGTCTGGCATTTGTAAAAACATTGCTAGCAGGCCTAGGGTACACAGTAAACGAAAAGAAATCAAAACTCGTACCCTCTCAAGAGATAACATTCCTGGGTGCAAGCTTAAATACAACTGCCCAGATGGCTTATCTCACGCCAGACAAACACAGACAACTGACTACTTATTTCAAAATGTTGGCAACAAAGACCCAGTTATCTGCAAGAAAAATTCTGCAGGCTTTGGTCTTCCTGGCATCCTGCATTCTGCTAATTCCACATGCAAGACTGCATATGAGGAAACTTCAATGGTATCTAAAAAGTGTTTGGACTCAACATTGCCACAGCCTGGAAACAATAATTACCCTCATTCCCTGCCTGTAACAGGAGTTTCGATGGTGGGCAAAAGCCTGTCACCACAACACGGGACAGCCATTCACCTTACCCACAGCCAGGCAGACATTGACAACAGATGCATTGGATTATGCCTGGTGGGGCCCATATGGCAGGAAGATGTATTTAGGGCACATGGTCCGCAAGTCAAATGCATCTACATATCAGTCAAAAAGAGATGCTAGCAGTTCAAAATGCCCTGACAGCCTTCAAGAATCTACTTCATCCAGGACAACTACTGATAAAGATGGACAATACCACAGTCATGTGATACATAAACAAGCAAGGGGGTACACATTCCTACCCCCTCTGCAGACTAGCCATGAACTTGTGGGACACAGCATTGACTTGCCAAGTATATCTGCAAGCACAATTCCTGCCAGGAAGGATAAATACTGTGGCAGACGAACTAAGCAGAAACGTAATGGATCCCCACGAGTGGAAATTGGATCCACAAGTCTTCAGCATGATAACAAGGAACTGGGGATGCCCAGACATAGACCTATTTGCCTCTCCTCACAATTGCCAACTACAAAGATTCTGCACAAGGACTTATCACAGGCAAGCATGGAAAGTGGATGCTCTATCTTTCAGCTGGAAAAACCTAACAGTATATGCCTTTCCTCCTCTGCCTCTCCTCCCCAAGGTACTCCTCAAGGTCAGACAAGAGAAGCCAAAAATGATTCTGATTGCCCCAGACTGGCCCCGCCAGCACTGGTACCCAATCCTAAAGAGTGTGTCCCAATGCCCAGCTTGGACACTACCTCAAATTCCTCACTTATTGACTCAACAAAACAGTCAGATACTGCACAGCCAACTCAGGACCCTAAACCTGGCAGCATGGTGGATAATGTAGCCATTCAAAACACACCACTTTCTAAAGCAGTTATGGAAGTTATTTTGGAGGCCAGGAGGCCTAGCACCAGAAAATCTTATGCAGAAAAATGGAAGAGATTCTGTTCTTGGAACCAGGCACAAGGTATTGACGCGATTGTTCCAAATATTCCTCAGATTTTGCAATACTTAACTGAGATGCTGGATAAAGGCCTTTCCTTTGCATCCATTAAAATTCATGCCTCTGCCATTTCAGCTCATTACAATGCAGAACCACCTATTTTTTCTCATCCATTACTAAGGCAGTACCTCGGAGGGACCAAAAACTTAAGACCCCCAAGGAGAGCGCCAGTACCTACATGGGACCTCAACTATGTCTTGGAAAATCTTACACTGCTTCCCTTTGAGACAGCCTCTGCAGCTGATATAAAATTCTTATCCTGGAAAACAGCTCTGCTCCTAGCAATAACCTCAGCTAGACGAGTCTCAGAGTTACAGGCACTCATGGCAGTGGAGCCTTTTATCATTTTCCATCCTGACAGGGTTTCTCTGAGGACAAACCCTACATTTATGCCTAAGGTTGTGACCAGTGTGGCACTTAACCAAACAATTCACTTGCCAACTTTTTACCCAAACCCACAGAATAAGGGAGCAAGACTTCTGCATTCTTTGGACATTCACAGACAGCTACGCTTCTACTTGGACAGAACCAAAGCTTTCAGAAAGACTGAACAACTTCTAGTAGCATATGCTGCAGGATCACAAGGAAAGCCTATCTCAAAGCAGACTATTTCAAAGTGGATAGGCCGCTGCATTCGTTTCTGCTACTCACAGCATGGCAAATCAGTGCCTAAGGGCATTAGGCCACATTCCACCAGAGCAGCAGAGACTTCAGCAGCCTTCCTCAGAGGAGTACCAACCAAAGACATCTTAGAGGCTGCAACTTGGAGTTCAGTGCATACTTTTACAAAGCACTATCACTTACCTCTCTATTCCAAATCCAGGGCAGGCTTTGCCACTGCAGTTCTGCAGGGCCTGATAGCCTCTCCTAATCTTATTTAGCACCAGCCTCCCAACCATAGCTTTGGGATTCAACCCAATTGTAATGACTGCAACAGTGAAACACGATGAACATAGTACAGTTGTGTACCTACCATAAATGTAGATGTTTGAGTGTATTCACTGTTGCAGTCCAGGTTACCCTCCCTCCATCCCCCTTTTCCTTGCTGGGACCTATCTGTACTTCTCTATTCTATACAACCTATGTGATGTATTTGCTTGTAGATAAAGGAAAAGTTGTTTTTTGGTTATGTATGCTTTTTGGCATTAGTGAGCCTATCATTTTAGGGGCACCTGACATCTGGGGCAAGAAAAACTGAAGAAAATGGCATCGGCTGCATCTGTTATACCCCTGGTGCACTGACGTCAGGGAGGAGGCGACAGCAACTGACGCCAGACCTAGACTTTGTAACTCAGGCCGACTGCGGGTAGCCTGCCAGCAGGATAACCCAATTGTAATGGCTGCAACAGTGAATACACTCGAACATCTACATTTATGGTAGGTACACAACTGTACTTTTTTCTGCAGTTTGGATTGTTGGTTAACTTTGTTGAATTTCCGTTGCTCTATTATGAGAAGGTATAATGTGAAGGGGCAAATAGGTCATTGGAGACAATGTAAAAGGTAAGATATCGCCCCCATTAATCAAGGCACTATACATAACTTAAAGGGGCTTCAATATATTTATTTACAGTCATCGGAACATCACACCTATATTTGGTGATGTTTGTTCCTGCTAGGAAATTTCACATTGTTGATGGGATTTTGGATCTAAAATTATATATACGCAAATTAAATCTGGCATTGTTTTTTAATAATGAAAACACGGGTAGAAGATTGGAGTGTAAGTTGCAGAGATCTAGTTTATTTTCTCCACCTACCAATCCAAGTTTAGTCTCCTTTGAAGCTGCATGTGAGAAAAAGATGAGGACTTTAAGTAATGCAGGTGGTTTTTATAATTTGACTGAAGAAGAAACTAAGTTTATCAAATACTTGATTGCTAACTGATCCATTAGAATTATGAAACCTGACAAGGGCAGGGGGGTGGTAGTGATGGATTGTTATCTTTATTCTCAGAAAATGTTATAATATTTGTATGATGGTAAATTCTTTTGTAATGTCCACATAAATGAGATTAATATGGTGTACTGCCGGACCAACTATTGGTTGGAAGATTTGGTTATGAATTGTGATAGACAGTGCTACCCTTGATTATAGTAGGGTTCTGTCAAATTTAACAGTAATTCCAAACTTTTTGGGAAATACAAAAGTCAGTCATAACGCCACCTCTCCGATCCATTGTGTTGGCACAAGGTTCAAAGACAGAACCATTAGCTAAATCTATTGACTATGCTTTGAAAACTTTTTTTGATGACACAAGGTATGTCATCAAAGATGCATGGCATTTTCTGGATGGATTACATGAAGTTCTTTCAACAGTGAAACCATTTGTGTTACACTTGACGTAAAGCATTTGTTCTTAGTTATTCCACACCAAGAAGTTTTGCAGTGTTTTCGAGATGCTTTAGTATGTGGTTCAGATTTAACCACACATATGATTGAGATGGTGGTGGAGGCTATGTATGTGGTCTTGACAAACAATTTTGTTTATTTTGAAGCAGAGTACTTCAAACAAATTAGGGGTTGCTATGGGAGCATCTGGACCCTTATTTTTGCCTGTGTCATGTTGTGGTGGGAGAGAAATGTTGCATTTCCCTTCATATACATTAGGTACATTGAGTGTTAGATGAGATTTTTGGACAACACTTTTATCATATGGTTTGGTAGTCCTTCAGCAATTAAAGAATTCCTACAGTATCTGAAAAACATGAAAACCTTTTTGGTTTTCAAAGGCTTGTGCAGTGAGAAATCTATTGATTTTTTTGGACACCAAAATTACTAAGGATGTCAAATATGGTTGTTTTGTCTGTACTATTTTTAGAAAAGGGACTTACTCTAATAGTTTCTTACATTTCAGTAGTTACCACCCTGTTTGGTAGAAGAAAAATGTAGTAAAGACACAGTTTGTAGGATTGTCCTTCTTGGTATCCGATGATTTCATATTTGCCAGTGAGGTAGAAAAATTAACCAAGAGATGGGAATTACCCAGTTTATTGAGAAATTGATGGATGAAGTGGTAAAGGAAGGCATGGACATTACAAACCCGTGTTACAAGTATGGGTTTGGACGTTTAGTGTGTAAACCTGTTGATGGTGGTGGTAACATTGTGGGAATTGGTGAGACCACCAATAGGTTTTCCAGAGAGTGTGTGTCATTTAAGTGGTACAAGTAAGCAAGTTAAGAACTTATCATGTAACTGGGATAGGTACATCAAAGCACAGGGGTTGGATGTTAAATTTGACAGAACCCCACTATAATTTTTAAGAATGGGATTAATTTGAGACATTACCTTTTATGAAATGGGAAAACAACATGGCTGTAAAAGGCGGATTTAAGTGTGGAGCCTGCAGCCAATGCAAATTCTGTGACGGCTCCATTATCATAATGGCAGACTACCCAAGAAGTATTCACCCCAACAGCAAATACAATTGTAACATGGTATGGGGTGGTTTATTTAGCATGGTGTAGTTCCTGTAAAGCATTTTAAGTTGGAAAGCCCACCAAAGCACATAAATTAAGAATTTACCAATACGAAGACATGATAAAGACAAAAACAGTGCACTGTAGAAACATTCAAATGTAAATGTGGATTTTAAAAAGTTTCTGTTTTTTTATACTGGAGAAGGTACCACCATTCAAGAGCAGTGGGGATTGGCAAACCAACATCGAGAGACATGAACTTCATTGACAGATTTTGTTTAATGCGACTGACCCCCAGGGATTAATGATAGAATTTCTTTCGCTAGTCTGACCAATAAAAGGTTCAGGATTTCAGAATTTAGGTGCAATTTTTTAAATATAAATTTTTATTATTTACATGGGGTTAGCATGAACATTGACTTTTAAAAAAAATGTTTTTGTTTTTTATTGAGGTTTTGTAAGTGATTCATACACTTAAGCAATAACCAATGACGTCAGTGTGGTATATTGAAGATTTACCCATGGTTGGTGTGGTTTAATCATGAGGGCAAAGCCCAAGTGATTAAATAAAGCCAACCATGGGTACATTTCAATATACCACACCACGGAATTGGTTATTGCTATTATACAGTGACATTATTTAAGAAAAAATACTTACTTTTCTTAAATATTGTCTTTGTATAATTCCTCCATGGTGCCCTTTTGTGTTTTTCCAGTATCCTGGGGCTTTTTCTGATGTACTGTGCATGCGTGTGGTACTTGTGTTCCCAAGCTTACGCAGTCCATCAGTTGCTGTGTAAAAGTAGCAGTGGAGAAAGGAAGATCTCCGTTGCTTTTTTTGTTTTTTATTTTTTTTTTTATTGGAAAGAAAAAAAGAACCCTGGAGACTTTTAACGTTCTGGAGTGCCGGGACAGACAAAATAAAAGGATAATCAGGTAAGATGTTCTTCATCCCACATTGCTGCAGCCCTAACACTTGGGTAGTCCGCTGTCCCAGTCGGCCCGAATACCAAAGTATAAGGCTGACGTCGGTCAAGGCGCATTTGTCTGACATCAGGACGTCAGGGTACAAATGCGCATGACCGACGTCATATCCTCTGTCTTTTTTGCCGCATGGTCCGATGCAGAAGCAGTATTGCGAGTGCAGGTTGGCGTTCTGAAATTTTCTGAAGTCGGAGTTTCAGACCGAATCAAAGTTGGCTAAGTACCCCGTTGGGGAATATTTTGGTTTTTTTCTTGCCTCAGTATTTAACCGGATGTCAGAAAAAGTGAATAACTGTATTTCTTGTGGGAAACAGATACCTCATAGAGATTACCATACTTTGTGTATACCTTGCTTAGGGCCTGAGCACGACGTTGTTGGCTGTCGCTCTTGTGCTAGATTTAACAAACGCACTATTAAGAGAAGATTAGATTGTGCCAGGTTAGTTTTTGGGAAGCGTTGTAATTACAACATGCTGTCGGATGCTCCGACGCCCGCTTCATCTAAAAAGCGCAAAGACAAAGCAGCGAAGCCTAGGGTTGAAGAACCGTCTGTCCCGGACGTCGGTTCTTTAGTGGGCTCAGTGGAGCCGGTGGTTCTGCCAGAAGTTCCTTTGGATTCTCAGGGAGAGACTTTACTGTTGCAAGATGTGTCCTCTCAGGAGGTAGGCCAGGCTGAAGGGGCTTCTCAGGTAGCTGTTCTCCCCTCCCTTCCTAAAGTGGTTAGGCCCTCCCCTTCTGTTTCCAAGGCTCCTTCCAGAAGCCGGCCAGGGTTAACTTCAGTGGGGGTCTCCCCTAGTTCTTCAGGGTCTCTGCCTAAGAAACATATGCTTAAAATGGCAGAAGATTTGATTACTATGATTAGAGGTTCTTTACCCCCCCCTGATAAGAGGCCTAGGGTGGAACCTGAGCTTGAGAGTTTTGAGCAGTGTTCGGAGGCTTCTGAGTCTTCGGCTGAAGACTTGCAGGAGTATCCTCCTTATTCTGATTCTGATGTAGATGACTCTACACCTTCGGCTTCTCCTCCTGAGGATTTTTCTTTTTCAGAGACTCTTCATTCCATGAGGGAGCATTTTAAATGGGAAGGTCAAGATTTCTCTGATTCTAGGAAAAGGCTTAGGGAATTTTGTTTCTTCCCAGCATAGGCCTTTAGCTATACCTCCTGTTCTGGATGTGGTAGAGGATGTTTTTGCAGAGGCTTCCCTGAACCCTGATTCTTTGCCTCCTGCCCCTGTTAAACCGGACAGGTATTATAGGGTACCTGAAGCTCATAAGTATCTTTTTAAGAGTCCTAGGGCAGACCCAGAAGCTGTTTCTCAGGGCCCTAAAGGTGTTAGGGCTTCTGTTGTTAAAAATCCTGTTCCTTCTGATAAAGAGGCAAGGGCTTTGGATAGATGGGGTAAAAAGGTGTATACTTCTTCCACTTTAGCCATGAGGGCTTTGAATTGCCAGTTTCACATGTTGAAATACCAAAATTATCTCCTTTCACAATTGAAGTCTAAGGTAGATGCTCTGGCGGAAGGTATTGAGTGTAAAGAGTTGCAGGATTTGGTTCATGTTTCTGAACAGGTGGGTAAGCATTCCTTGCAATGTGGTTTTGATGCTGTACAGGCCTCTTCGAGGGTGGCAGCCACTGGTTCTGTTCTTCGCAGGCACGCCTGGCTGAGGGATCAGAATTTAGCTGAACATGTAAAGACAAGGATTTTAGATGCTCCTTTACAATCTGATGTGTTATTTGGTGCCTGTGGAAGCAGTTTTAAAGAAAATGGAGGATAAGGCTAAGTCTATGCAGACTGTTAAAGATTTTTTGCAGGTCCAGCCTCCAAAGTTTAGTAGAAATTGGCCTACTAAGGGGTGGACTTATCCTTCTTATGATTCTCAGTCTAGGGGTAGATCTAGACGTGGTAGGGGCAGAGCTCAAGGTTCTTTTAGGCCTAGAACAGGCAGTTCGCCTGCCCAGTCTTCTGGTGAGGGCAGGGGTCAGTCCTTTCGTAAGCAGACCCAATGACTTGCCTTTTCAGCTGCCAGAGCCTTCGGCTCTGGCAGCACCTTTGGGAGGAAGGCTGGCACTTTTCAAAGAAAATTGGAGTGTTATTACCCAAGACAGATGGGTATTGGATATCGTTCACCACGGTTACAGGTTTTATTTCCATACCTTGCCTCCTTTCAAAGGCATGCCAGACATTCCTCCTATACAAAGAAAAGAGGCTCACAAGCAAATTTCTCTGTTGCTCCAGATAGGGGCCATTCAGCCGGTTCCTGTGCCAGAAAGGGGCCTAGGATTTTATTCTCGCCTGTTCCTAGTACCACAAAAGGGGAACACGTGGAGACCAATTTTGGATTTGTCTATCCTCAACACTTATTTGGACATTCCCAAGTTCAAAATGTTGACGTTACAACAGCTTTTACCTCTGCTGGGCAAAGATCACTGGATGGTAACTTTAGATCTCAAGGAGGCTTACCTTCATGTGCCTATCAGACTCAGTTGCAGGAAGTATCTGCGTTTCGAGCTGGAAATTCACATTATCAGTTCTCTGCATTGCCCTTTGGCTTATCTACTGCGCCCAGAGTATTCACAAAAGTTCTGGCTCCAGTTGTGGCTTTTTTCAGGCTGAAAGGAATACAAATCTATCCTTACTTGGACGACTGCCTGATTCTGGCTCAAGAAAAGGACGAGCTTCTTCAGCATCTGGAATATGTGATAGCAGTGCTAAGATGCCTAGGGTATTCTGTGAACGAAATAAAGTCCAGTCTAGTACCCTCTCAAGACATGTGCTTTCTGGGTGTGAGACTGAATACAGCAGCCCAGATGGCCTTTTTAACCCCGGACAAACAAAAGAGTCTATCCCTTTACTTCCATCAACTATCTCATCAGTCCGTGCTGACTGCAAGGACAGTCCTTCAAGCATTAGGGTTCATGGCATCTTGTATTCTAGTACTTCCCAATGCCAAACTGCATATGAGGAAGCTACAATGGTATCTCAAAAATGTATGGACACAGCACTGCCAGGATCTGGACACTGTTATTCAAATAATGCATTCAAAAGGAATTTTTGTGGTGGGCTCAGGAATGTCACCTAAACAAGGGACTCTCTGTGACCCGGCCAGAGGCGAGTCAAATTCTGACGACAGATGCCTCAGACATAGCTTGGGGAGCTCATCTGAATGGAAAGTGGATACAAGACAAGTGGCCTGCCAGACTACAGCATCTACATATCAACATGAAGGAGATGTTAGCAGTCCAGTTTGCATTGATGGCTTTCAAGGAGTTACTTCTCCCAGGGCAGGTGTTGATTCTAACAGACAACACAACTGTCATGTGGTATTTCAACAAGCAAGGGGGAACACATTCTTATCCTCTATGCAGGCAAGCAATGATTTTGTGGGAGACTGCGCTCAGCTTGCAGCTTACTCTTCAGGCAAGGTTTCTGCCAGGAGCACAGAACTCCTTAGCAGATGTGTTAAGCAGGCAAATCATGGATCCCCACGAGTGGAAACTGGATCTTCATGTATTTCGACAATTGACAGTGTCATGGGGAACTCCAGACATAGATCTGTTCGCTTCTCCACTAAACCAGCAGCTGCCAAAGTTTTGCACGAAAAGGTTTCATCACACAGCTTGGAAAGTGGATGCTCTTCGTTCAGTTGGGAAAATCTTCATGTGTATGCCTTTCCACCTCTGCCTCTCCTCCCAAAGGTACTCCTAAAGGTCAGACAAGACAAGCCAAGGATGATTTTGATAGCTCCAGATTGGCCTCGGCAACACTGGTACCCATTACTGAGGAATCTGGTCAGGAAGCCTCCATGGCCTTTGCCTTTAATTCCACACCTTTTGTCTCAGAGGGACGGTCATCTACTCAATGTCAAGCTTCACTCTCTTCATCTAACAGCCTGGCATATTCTGTTTTGAACCACAGCAGGTCTCAGCTTCCTCAACAAGTTTTGAATGTGATTATGGAAGCCAGAAGGCCTAGTACACGTAAGGTGTATGCAGAAAAATGGAAGAGATTTTTATTTTGGAGTGCAGCAAAGGATTTGGATGTTTCAGAGCCTAATTTGAGTGTGGCTCTTCAATATCTTACTGAGTTATTGGACAAAGGTTTGTCTTTCTCCTCCATTAAGATTCATGCTGCAGCAATTTCAGCTCACTATGATTGTGACCCACCATTATTTTCTCATCCTTTGTTCAAGCAATTTCTTAGAGGGGCAAAGAATATAAGACCCCCACGTAGAGCTCCTACTCCTGCTTGGGTCCTCAATTTTGTGTTGGAGAAACTTACTCTACAACCTTTTGAGCCTGCGGCTACTGCTGAATTGAAATACTTGTCATGGAAGACTGCTTTTTTGTTGGCCATTACTTCTGCAAGAAGGGTTTCTGAATTGCAGGCCCTTATGGCGGTTGAGCCTTTTTTGATTTTCCATAAGGATAGGGTATCATTACGTACTAATCCTTCCTTTATGCCTAAGGTGGTTTCTAGTGTACCTTAAACCAAACTATTCATTTGCCTACTTTTTATGCAGATCCCCAAAATAGGGGGGAAAAGATTTTGCACACTTTAGATGTACACAGGCAGTTGCGTTATTATTTAAGCAGGACTAGGGATTTCAGGCAGTCTCAGCAGTTGTTTGTTTTTTTTGCTTTGAGTTCTCAGGGTAAGCCTGTGTCAAAACAAACTATATCTAAGTGGATTGGGTTTTGCATTACATTCTGTTATTCCCATCATGGCAAGGAGATTCCAGCTAGGATTAGGCCTCATTCCACTAGGGCTACTGCCACTTCAACAGCATTTCTAAGGGGGGTGGCAACTAAGGACATTTTGGAGGCAGCTACTTGGAGTTCAGTGCATACTTTCTCCAAACATTACCACCTTCCTCTCTATTCTAAATCCAGGGCTGGTTTTGCCACTGCTGTGTTGCAGGGCATTTTGACGGCTCCTGCTTCATTATAGTTTAGCCATCCTCCCTTACCTCTGCTTTGGGATTCTACCCAAGTGTTAGGACTGCAGCAATGTGGGATGAAGAACATAGTACAGTTTTGTACCTACCATAAATGTAGATGTTCGAAGATCCACATTGCTGCAGTCCAATTTACCCTCCCTCCTTCCCCTCTGTAGTTTGAGGCGGTTGTCTGGGATGGGTTATACATCTGAGGTATATTGTGTTTTTTGTATATATTGTATATATTGTACATACTCTTGGTGTTAGGCTGGTTGATTGTTTAGCTGTTGCCTAGGGGTTTGGACCTTTTTCTTTAGGGTCTTCTGACATCTGGGGCAAGAAAAGACTGAGGATATGACGTCGGTCATACGCATTTGTACCCTGACGTCCTGATGTCAGACAAATGCGCCTTGACCGACGTCAGCCTTATACTTTGGTATTCGGGCCGACTGGGACAGCGGACTACCCAAGTGTTAGGACTGCAGCAATGTGGATCTTCGAACATCTACATTTATGGTAGGTACAAAACTGTACTTTTCTTAGCTTTGTAGAATGTACCTGATATTCCTGTTGTTTTTATCTGTGCCGTCTACCTTGTTCGTTTGAGGTCTTCCTTTTTATCTTTTTCTTAAAAACAAAAGAAAGAAAAGTAAAAAAATGACGAGATATACTAATGGAAAAAGTCCGGGTAAACGGACCTTTTTCCGTTGGTATATTCTCGGATTTACAACGGGTACGCTGGTTGGGCTGACCAAATCAGTGTGCTCGTTTTTGAATATTAATGGCCAGTCATTGTATAGAGCCCACGGTGGTGGTGCTGCGGTAGCGTTGTCGCCTCACAGTCAGACGCTGTCCGGTTCAATTCTCAGCTAGCGCGTCTTCTGCGTGGAGGCATGCGTGAATGGGTGTACCTTAGTTGAATGTTGTGCGTCAGGGCTGGTAACCCGCCACGTAAAAATCAACTACCAATCATTAGTGGACCGGTGTTCCGCTGTGGCGACCCCTAACCGGGAAAAGCTGAAAGACTCAACATACATGGTGTAGAGTTACATTTTTATGGTAATTTTGTAATGTAATTAGGAAATTTGGCCACTAGATGGCAGTATTTAGTATCTGTAAAAGATTGTTTGGTGATGATGCTTTTTATGGGATGAAGTCCTGTGTTGTATTGATAGATGAAAGTGCTTATTAATTGCATAAAACTTAATACTCCTTTTTTTCTGAGCAGCTGCATTTTTTGTTTGGTATTTTTTTACCAGTGTGATAAACCAATATAGAAACAATAGTCTGCCTGTGTCCACCATGTTGTTAGACTTGTCAAAAGCATTTGATACTGTCTCGCACCAACAACTTCTCATTCAGCTCTCCTTAATAGGACTTTCACTAAACTGTTTGCCATGGTTACTTACCTATCTAGAAGGCAGCAAGCCGTTAAATGGCAACAAACCTACTACTCCTTTCAACCAGTTACTGCAGGTGTCCCTCAGGGCTCTATCCTGGGTCCGCTTCTATTTAATATATTTATTTATAACCTCCACACCTCAACTCACCATGCTAGTTTAATTCAGTGTGCAGACGACTCATCATTAATATTTGCACCCTTAAGAATAAGTAAGTTCCCAAACATTACCCAGAAATCTCTCTCTTCTCAGTAAAAACCTGGCTGAAAGAATCAAACCACCTACTCAACCCAAGAAGACTAAGTTAATGCTTTTTACCTCAAAAAGTAACCAAAATGAAGGTTCATAGGTTGGTACTAGGCTATCAGCCCTAGGGCCTATACAAGCCTAGCCATAACAATTCCCTGGCTATTTCTTCCCACACTATTTACTTCCCTGGACCCCTGTCTAGCAGGGCAACTGACATGATCCCCGGGGTGAATTTCCTTTCTCCCATCCAATCATCAAGGTTCCTTTTGAAGAGGGCCAGAGAGGCACTCTGCTTGACATGTATGGGCAATCTATTCCAGAGTCTGGGGAGTCTCTGGGTCAGGAACCTATCCCTCCAGCATGTTTTGTTTATTAAGATGACAAGGTTTAGATCCCTGGAGCGTGTGGCTCTGAGTGATTGGGATTTCTTAAAGTGTAGCATGTCCAACAGCTCTGGGTTTGACATGGCCTTGTATGTTAAGCAGAGATCGCCTCTGAGTAGACGATATGCGACAGAGTATAGCTGGAGTTTTTTTAAGGCGGTCAGCATAGGGCATCTGCTTTAGGCCTGTGATTCTTTTAGTGAGGTATTTCTGCGGCCTTTCCAGTTGTTGCAGATGTCTTGAGAGGTACATACCAAACGGGGCGTTGTATTCTATAATGGGTCTAATGAGGGATGAGTACAGTGGGACAATGACCTCCTTTTTTCTGGATGAAAAGCCCTTAGTGATGAGGTGTGCCACATAGAAGGATTTCCTGACTGTTGTGGTGATGTGTTTATCGAAGGTGAGACCACTGTCCACCTGTGTCCCTAAGTCTCTTATCACAGTTTCGGTGTTTAATGTACTGCCACCTGTATGGTAATTCACGGATACATGTTTTTTTCCCAAAGGGGATAACTATACATTTCTTGGCATTGAGCTTGAGCCCATGGCTCTGGCACCAAGCATCTGTTTCTGTAAGGCCCTTTTGTAGAGTATCCACATCATTTGGGGATTCAATAATGGCTCCCAGTTTGCAGTCATCTGCAAACTTTGTTAGCCAGAGTCCCTTAGTGTTGGCCTGTACTTCAGAGAAGTAGATGCCAAACAGGAGCGGTCACAGGACTGAACCCTGAGGTACTCCACTTGTCACTTGTCTGGAGCTGGATTTGGAGTCGGCTACTTTTACAGTGTGGGTTCTTTCAGTAAGCCAGTTAGCAACCCATTGGGTGACGTAGGGATTAATGCCCAGTTCAGTAAGTTTATCTATGATTCCAGAGTGGGGGATGGTGTCAAAGACCTTGGCAAGGTCTAGATAGGCTGTGTTGACCACCTTACCCTTGTCCATGGCTCTGGAGACTGATTCGAAGAAGTCAATCAGGTTCAGGAGACAAGATCGGCCCTTCACGTACCCAAACTGGGTGGGGTCCAGTGTTTGAAGGTTGCCAATGTCTTTGTTTATAAGTTCCATAATAATACGCTCCATGGCCTTGCAGATAAGGCTTGTCAGACTGATGGGACGGTAGTTTCCGGGATCCAAGGTGGATCCCCCCTTGTGGAGTGGGATAACTGTAGCTGTGCGCCACTCAGTGGGCACGAAACCTGAGGTGAGGCTATGATTGAACATGACACTTAGGTGAGGTGCCAGTTCATTTTGTAGTTCATGTAGTACACAGCCCGGGATGTCATCTGGTCCCATGGATGCTGTATTCTTAGCTTTGAAGAGTGTGTTTTTTACCTGTGTGGCCATTATTACCGGAATTTGGCAATCTTCCGGTATTGAGATGGGCCATTTAGGGGGTGAGAGGGGGTGAAGTTGGCACTGAATCGATCTGCCAGGATATTGGCAATATCCTTGGGATCAGTATATTTAATGCCATTATGTTTTAGCTCAGAGCAGATCTGAGCATTGCCATTTAGATTCTTGACATAGTTATAGAATGCCTTGTGGTTGTCTTTGGAATCTTTGGCAATTTTATTTTCGTAATTAGCTTTGGAGGATTTTATGAGGGATCTCAGTTTCTTACTGAGGCTTGTAAGGGAGTTTTTTGCATCCTGGGATTTTCCTCTTTTCTGCAACAGTTTCTTCCTTTTGTTGTAAAGTTTGTTTATGGCAGGGGACCACCAGATTGGCTTCCTTTTTTTGGATGAGAGCACCTTGGTTCTATTTGGGATGGCATGAGTCATGCATGAGTGGATGTGCTCGTACAGTGCCTTAGTGTAGGATTCAGCAATTGAACTTTCAGTTCCCGTCTGCATGGGTGTCATGAAGTTTGTCACTTCTGACTTGAGTAGTATGAAGTTAGCTTTGGAGAAGTTTTTTATGGAGGTTTCCTTACTGGGGAGTGGGGGTGGGATCTGGATGTTAAGGGTGATTAGCTTATGGTCAGACCTGACTAACGAGGGGGTGACCATAGGTGTGGAGCATCGATTTCCCATGTTGGTAATGACCAGGTCTAGAATATTGGACCCCCTGGTGGGACTATGGATTAGTTGATCCAGGGCGTTGGAATTTATGAATTCCAAGAACCGTTGGGCAAAGGTGTTGGTACAGGAGTAGTTTTCCCAGTTAATGGCAGGGTAGTTAAAATCACCCAGTATTAGGGTGTTTGGTTCTATCTTAATATTTTCCAGTATGTTTAGAAAGGTGTAGTGAGAATCTTGGGGTATGGTGGGGGATCTGGGAGCAATCTTGTACCATAAATTGAGCAAATGATACTGTCAATGAAATTGTAACTCACAATAAATTCTAGGTTTTACAATGGATGACAGTCTCAAATCTGGCCAGGATATACTGCACAACCATTAAACCTACACACTAGAAACTAGGCTCCCTTTATTGGATCCGTGTATTCCTTACAGATACTACAAGAAAAACTCTAGCCACCACCTTCTTATTGCCAACTCTCTTCTATGTGCCTCCTATCTTAAACCTAAACAATACTTGCAGAAAGAAACATGCCTCCTGCTGCACTAAAAAAGCTAAATTTGCCACCAGTTTCCCCTCATAAGACCCACCATTGTCATAGCTTAAAGCAATTAAACTGGCTTGAACTACCCAACTACCTAACAAATTCACAACCAGCTACATTACACAAACTCATTTATCATCCAGAAGAATGCCCTGCACTACAAAATGTATTCCTGCCCTGCTGTCCAGCAAGGACCTCCTTTTTAGTAAGAAATTCTTACTACTCACAAATAAGTCAAATAAAGTTGCAGGAGACTCTCTCTACTCCCAGTACATTGATTAACTCTAGACTAATATTCCCACACAAGTAAAACTCTAGTCAAACTCAATAATTTTAAAACACTGCTTAAACAACATCTTAACCAGTCCTGGTCCTGCAGATGTTCTTCACCAGGTTAAGACTTAATGCTCACCAAACAGGACTCTCCAAATACTTTCCCTAAACAGAATACTCTCAACCTCTCACTGAAATGACAAAGTTTTTGCACACAACTGTTTCCTGTACAATCCAATAAATTGCATGTGGGCTTTCTCTTTAGTAACTTCTATGTCTGTAAAATTGTAAAATGTGTAAATGTAACTACTGTTTGTCTATAAATGTAAGTAGAAATTTAACTACTCTGTGTTTATCTGGAGCTAAGTATAATGCAATGTAAACAGATAGAGCTTTTCTCCCCGGGCCTCTGCTCAAAATGGGTATTACGCATTTGGACGTTGTTGGTAAACAAATTCAAATAAAAAATTATCTCAGTTTCTGTTGTGGGATTCATCAGATCTTGATGTTCTTTGTGTTTCACTGTGCAGTCATTACATTTGGGTTATCTGCTTGCAGGCAGCCCTCAGTCAGCCTGATTAACAAAGTCTTGGGTCCTGCGTTGGTTGCTCTCCCTTCTTCCATGATGTCAGGTCATCAGGGGTATAAAACATGCAGCCGAAGCAATTACCCCAGTCTTTCTTGCTGTGCGGTGCTCGAAGCAGAAGCAGTTCATAAGTGCCGGTCAGCCGACTCCTGAAATTTTTGTTTTCGAGTTCAGAAACCAAGTCTTCAACTAAAGCAAAGTACTCCGTTGGGGAAACATTTTCTCGCTCCTTACCGATGTCAGTAAAAGTTAATAATTGCATTACTAGTGGAAAGCAAATACCTCATAAAGATTTTCATTCTTACTGTATTCCTTGCCTAGGCTTTGACCACGACATACCTTCCTGTCGGTTTTGTGCTTTATTTAATCAGCGCACTATCCGTCGTCGGTATATTTTCGTCTCTAAATATTTCGGTTCTCGATTTAATTGTCCAGAAATGTCATTGGTTAGCCATCCGACTACCGGGGTTACGAAAAAACGCAAAGATAAAGTCAGAGACAGGGCATCGGTACTCAGTGAGGCTCTTTCGCAGACCCTGATACCTGCTACTTCTGATTCGCAGGCCTCTACTGAGACCCATTCGGAGTCTGGTATGCCGTGAGATGCTTCAGCTATGGAACCCATGGATGTCTCTACCTTGAATGGGTCCGGAGCCGCTGTGCAGGCACCGGCTTCTGAGGATATATTCAGGCCTACGAACTTGCATATTAAACCAACACCTCTTTCTTCACTTGGGCGTAAATCTCGAACCATGCCTAAAAAAATGACGCCCAGGCCACATGCTCAGGCCTCTATGCCTACAAAACAAATTATACGAATGGCTGGAGATTTAGTAACTGTAATCAGGGGTAGCCAACCCCCCTCCCCTTTCTAAGAGGCCTAGGACTGAAGTTGTTTATGAATCGTCTGACCAGGATTCTGTTTTTTTCTGATTCTTCTGATGATCTGGATTTGTCCTTATCTACTTATGAGGATTCTGATGCAGAGGTCTCAATTCCCTCTGCTTCCCCTATAGAGGATTTTTTTTGGGGGAAAGCTTACATACTCTATGGGAATATTTCCACTGGGAAAGTTAGGATTTTTATGATTCAAAAAAGAGGCTTAGGGATTTCTTACTCCGACCTCAGCTTAGGCCTTTAGCTATTCCTCCTGTACTAGACATTGTTGACGATGTTTTTTCGGAATCTAGTTTGGCCCCGATTCCTTGTTTCCTGCTCCCAGAAAACCAGACTGATACTACAGGGTCCCTGAGTCACACAGGTTCCTTTTTAAAAAATCCTATTGCAGATCCAGAGACTATTTCACAGGGGCCCAAGGGCATTAAGGCTTCTACTGTTAAAAATCCTACCCCTTCTGATAGAGACTCCAGGGCGCTGGATAGATGGGGTAAGAAGGTTTACACTTCTGCAACCTTGGCCGTTAGGGCTTTAAACTGCCAGTTTCCTATGTTAAAGTTTCAGCAACATGCTATTGGAATGCTTAAACAGAAAATGATGTTGATTCCTGACTGTGTGGAAAATAAAGAATTACAGGATTTAATGCATTCTGCTGAACAAGTTGGAAAACATACTTTGCAGTGTGGTTTTGATTCATTAGAAGCCTCTTGCAGGGCTGCTGTTACTTGGTCTGTGCTCAGAAGGCATGCTTGGCTAAAGGAGCAATCTTTGCCTGATCATGTTAAAGCTAAATTGTTGGATGCTCCCTTAAATCAGGACCGCCTGTTTGGCAACAAGGCTGAGGAAGTTCTTACAAAGATGGAAGATAAAGCTAAATCTATGCAAACTGTTAAAGATTTCTTACAAGTTCAGCCTCCTAGATTTAGCAGGCACTGGCCTTCCAGCCCCTTCCAGGTCTTCTCAAGTCAAACCCAGACACAGCAAAAGCCCCAGGTTTCATTCCCAGGGGACACACATAACTAAGCAGTGGGGGCCTCCACTTCAAATTTGGGAGTAGTAAGACTCCCCCATGGTAAACTGCCTCGATGACTTCAGTTTAAAATTTCCAAGCACTTATCAACTGATTGCCCCTTTGGGGGGAAAGATTGCTCTTCATGCAAAGAATTGGGAACTCATTACCCAGCACAAATGGGTTTTAAATATAGTGTCCCAGGGATACAGATTTCACTTCCACACGTTGCCAACACCAAGCGGGTGGCTGGACCTACCTCCAAATCAGTGGGCAGAGGCCCAAAAACAAGTACTTTCTCTCTTAAGCATAGGGGCTATTCAAATGGTACCGGAAGAGGAAAAGGGACAAGGTTTGTACTTGAGACTTTTCCTGGTACCCAGAAAAGACAATTAATGGCTTCCTATCATGGATATGTCTACTCTAAACACCTTTTTGGAGATTCCAAAATTCAAGATGCTGACTCTTCATCAATTACTTCCTATGCTAGGCAAAGATGCCTGGTTCGCAACACTAGATTTAAAAGAAGCATACCTGCACATCCCAATCAGGAAATCTTGCAGAGGATACCAATGCTTCAAAGCAGGATACACGCACTATCAGTTCTCTGCACTGCCCTTTGGCTTATCTTCTCTGCCCAGGTTATTCACAAAGTGCCTAGCTCCAGTTATTGCATTTTGCAGGCAAAGAAAAATTCAAATATACCCATATCTGGATGATTGTCTAATTCAGGCAGAAAGCCAGGACATACTTTTGAATCATCTGGCATTTGTACAAAGGGTTCTAACTTGTCTGGGGTACACCGTAAACAAAAAGAAATCACACCTGGTACTCTGTTAACAAATTATATTCCTTGGAGCAAGCTTGAATACAACTTCCCAGATGGCTTACCTCACGCCAGAGAAACAAATTCATTTGACAACATTCTTCAAACAAGTGGCCACAAAAACCCTGCTATCTGCAAGACAAATACTGCAAGCCTTGGGGTTCATGGCCTCCTGCATTCTTCTAATTCCATATGCAAGACTACATATGAGAAAACTACGGTGGTATCTAAAAAGCCTATGGTGTCAACATTCTCAGGATCTAGAAGCAATGATTCCTATCATACCTTGCCTATGCCTAGAATTCCTTTGGTGGGCAGAGGCCTGCCACCAAAACAAGGGACTACCTTTCACACCACCCCCTGCCACCCAAATCCTAACAACAGATGCATCAGACTATGCATGGGGGCTCACCTGGCAGGGAAGTGCATTCAGGGCAAATGGAACCCAGGTCAAATGCACCTGCATATCAATCAAAAAGAAATGTTAGCTGTACAGAATGCTCTGACAGCCTTCAAGGACCACATTCTTCCAGGACAACTTATGGTAAAGACAGACAAAATTACTGTTATGTGGTACAGAAACAAGCAGGGGGGTACACATTCTTACCCCCTCTGCAGACTAGCCATGGCATTGTGGAACACAGCCTTGAGCTACCAAGTGCACCTACAAGCTCAATTCCTGCCAGGAAAATAAAATGCACTGGCAGAAAGATTTTCAATATGTTGACAAGCAAATGGGGGAGCCCAGATATAGACCTGTTTGCCTCTCCCCAGAACTACCAATTGGACAAATTTTGCACAAGGACTCCCCACAAGCAAGCCTGGAAAGTGGATGCTCTATCCTTCAGCTGGAAAAACCTATCAGTCTATGCCTTCCCCCCTCTGCCTGTGCTTTCCAAAGCTAGAAGGGTATCTGAATTGCAGGCCCTTATGGCAGTGGAGCCTTTCATCATCTTTCATGCGGACAGGGTGTCCCTCAGAACCAGTCCATCCTTCATGCCCAAGGTGGTATCCAGTGTGGCTCTTAGTCAGTCTGTTCATTTGCCAACCTTCTTTCCCAATCCACAGAACAAAGGGGAGTGGATGCTGCATTCCTTAGATGTGCAGAGACAACTTAGATTCTACTTGGACAGGACTAAATCGCAAAGGAAATCTGAGCAACTGCTGGTGGCATTTGCTGCAGGGGCAGAGGGGAAGGCTGTTTCAAAGCAAACCATTTCTAAATGGATAGGCCATTACATTCATTTCTGCTATAAGCACCATGGAAAACCTATCCTCCAGGGGATCAGACCTCATTCCACCAGGGCTGCATCTACCTCTAGCCTCTTTTCTCAGAGGCGTCCCTACCAGGGACATCCTAGAAGCTGCTACCTGGAGTTCTGCACATACTTTCACCAAACATTATCATTTGCCAATTTTCTCTAAATCCAGAGCTGGCTTTGCCACTGCAGTCTTGCAGGGCCTTATAGCTGGTCTTAATGCTATCTAAATTCCTCCTCCCAACCATAGCTTTGGGAATCTACCCAAATGTAATGACTGCAACAGTGAAATGCGAAGAACATAGTACAGTTGTGTACATTTACCATAGATGTAGATGTTAGAGTGTATTCATTGTTGCAGTCCTGGTTACCCTCCCTCCAGCCCCCTAACTTCTTTTGGCTATACCTCTACTTGCCTTTACTATGCTTAAAAGCCTTTTTGGTGTATTTGCTTTATTGTTGGAGGTATATCATTGTACTTTTATATTTAATCACTCCCCATTAGGGGGCACCTGACATCTGGGGCAAGAAAAACTGATGTAATGGCGTTGGCTGCATGTTTTATACCCCTGACGACCTGACGTCATGGAAAAAGGGACAGCAACCAATGCAGGACCCAAGACTTTGTTAATCAGGCCGACTGAGGGCTTGCCTGCAAGCAGATAACCCAAATGTAATGACTGCAACAGTGAATACACTCAAACATCTACATTTATGGTAAGTGTACACAACTGTACTTTCCTCTTCATCTGTTAATTTAGGATGATTCAGCTTGGTAAGGTATTGCCTAATCTGTTCTTTTCTGCCCCCTCTCTTTTGTGTACAAATCCATGTAGTACTGTACCAATATTTGCTCTCTTTTGTGGGAGTCATTAACTGTCTCACTTGTCTGCATGTCTTTCAGTTTTGTTATTGTTGATCTTACATTTTGTTGTCTTAACCTCAAAGCTAAAATACTGTAGTTTTGGGGCAGCTGTTCAATTCACATTTGCCCTGACCAAATAAACCAGCATCAATTTTTTGGTTTTTAGTATGAGCTCTTGAGTTTGTTAGCCAACCAGTCTCCACCCACATCTTTGTAGTATCTCTAAACTTTTTTGTGCCTCTCTATACCTATTCTTCATCTCTCCACATATCCCAGGGTTTGATCATTGCTCGTAGTTTTATTTTCCCCCTCACATCTGTCCCAATTCTCATGATTTATTTTCAGCCCTTTGTGTAGGTTTTATGTATATGGATCCCTATCATATGAAAAAAAAACGCATTTGATTGAGACCATAAAACTGAAATTTCAAGAGACTGAAAAGTCACTTGACTGAAACCCATAATACTGAATTTCATCATACTAAATTTTTAACTGGCCATATAAAACCAGACTAGGTGGGGGCTATGCCCTCCACACCCCCAGTGTGGGGGGGCTATGACCCCTCCAACTATATATACTAACTCCAGGATCGCACTATAGTGGGGGAAAAAGGGCATAGTAGTGGCAGCATGTCGACTACTGTATGGTAAGTGAAAGGTATTATGCCCTTTTCCCTACTTTAGTGCAATCCTGGAGTTAGTATATATGGTTGGGGGCTTGCAGCCCCCCACATTGGGTGTGTGTGTGTGAGGTATAGCCCCCACCTAGTCTGGTTTTATATGGTCCAGTTTACAATTTAGTATGTTGAAATTCAGTATTATGTGTTTCAGTCTTATGAGTGTCAGTCAAGCGACTTTTCAGTCTTTTGAAATTTCAATCTTATGGTTTCAGTGAAATGCGTTTCAATCAAACGAGGTTTTTATCATATGATAGGGATCCTTTATATATATATATATATATATATATATATATAAATAGATATATGTAGATATATATAAATATATATATATATATATATATATATATGTGTATATATATATATATATATATATATATATATATATATATATATATATATATATATATATATATGTATATATATATATGTATATAAATATATAAAATGTGTGTATAATACATATGTGTGTGTGTGTGTATATGTTTGCGTCCTATCCTGAAGCTGACCTCTACTGGCATATGAGCCAAGATAATTAGCAGATGGGTATTGCTTGTTAGTACCAGCTCTCGAAGTTCCTTCTTTATGTAACACCTAGCTAATCTTGACCATGTGTCATGTCTCTCTGAATAATAAGTGTACTTTGCCTTTCTCCCTAGTGTCAGAGTGCATGTATTAGACCGATTGTTTTGAAATATGCTCCTTTTACTGTGGTGTGCTTGATGAATCTGTAGTGCTCACTGCTATATTCCAGTCCCCTGCTTGGACTAAAATTCCTTGCTGAAATAGTAGGTTTCCCCATCACTTCTCTGATTATCATATCATCGTTCTTGGACGAAAATAAATGGACACTTTCATAATTTTTCTGTCCTGCCTATTATCCTTTAATTCCTGCTTATCTTCCTTTGTTCAAATTTGTCTTCTAATGAAAATGTTTATCTTTATTAGTATGGCCAACATTATGTTTCTTTTACTCCTAATCCCTGTATAGAAATCACCTCTTCTGGTCTCTTGCAATAAAACTATTTATGTCTCCCGTTTATTTGTATAGGTTGTGACCACGTCTTTTTTCTTCTTCTTCTCAAGTAGACCATTTACATTACATGCCATTTTGTTCATGCCCATTTAATTACCTGTCCCTGAGTCATAGGGTCATAGATTACAACAATAGGTTCATTGATTAGTACTAGGATAACTGTCCTTGTGGGCCACTTTAAACCTAGCCAATTACCCCATGTGAGAGTCAAACCCTGCACCTTGTGTCTGTAAGATAAACAACTTAACCATTATGCCTACCTGTAGTTGTTACTCTTTGTCCCGTCCTTTTCAGTCCCTGGTCTGTCTCAGTATTAGACTTTCTTTATACCCTTGCATTTATTTGTGTTTCTTTAGTTTTAGTCATCACCTTCAGGTTGATCAAAGCACCACTCATAACTTCCCCCATAACTATATACATAGTGTAAGTATACCTTTTAGCTTCCTCTGTTGGAGCTACTGCTCCTCTGATGTTACGTTTTTGTATTTATCCTTAATCTTATCTTCTACCGTTTCTTCTGTTTCTTTTGTCTAGTGACCTACATTTTAATTACCTCTTGCTTTTCCACAGTGCCCTTATCCCTCACTCCCCTTCATATCATGTTGAGTTCTTATAGGCTGCTTTCCTTTATGTACACATTTACCCATTCATTGCCTTATCGCTTTTGAGCTTGTAATGTTTAGTTATTTTACATTTGGTAGGACCCTTTTGTTGACTCTCTTTTTTTTCTACCCTTTTTGTTTCTCTTCTAGTCCTCAGCAGATTTTCCATTTTGCTTTTTCTGACAGATGCTGTTTTGATCACTCTGGGGAAAAATTAGTATGTCACTGTTCCATAGTTAGATTGAGTAATGCTCACTTAATTCTTGTGTTATTGAGGGAAAAGCCTTTCCTCATGTCTGCCTTAGTTTACCTTTGCAAGCAAAATGGAATATCCTTCTACTGTTTAATCTATTGCTTTAAGAGTTCCCTAGTTCCTATGGTTTTATTTCACTGCTGTAGTTTTTCTTATCAGCAGTTTTCCCTTTTTCATTCTTTAGTGAGATGTTACCAAGCATGCCCTCTCTTCTGACTTGTTTCTGATCTTCTGCACTTTCTGAACTTATTTGGATATT
The DNA here is from genome assembly GCF_019279795.1 of Protopterus annectens. Taxonomy (NCBI): domain Eukaryota; kingdom Metazoa; phylum Chordata; order Ceratodontiformes; family Protopteridae; genus Protopterus; species Protopterus annectens. The sequence continues at coordinate 630,735,732 of NC_056746.1, forward strand.
TTAAGTACATACCACTTCGGTGCTCTCATCTTTTGTAAGGTGGCAGGCACCTTTACCCCTTTTTCACTGCCTGTATTTCCTTTTGCACTTATGTTTACTCAGTGAGCAAAAGCTTCCTACTCCTGTTGTAAGATCAGGATTGGTCGACACATTTCACTTTGCTTAGCTGCTATTTTCATTTGCTCTGTAGCTGTTAAACCCACCCTCCCACTTTGCAGTTAATCCCATGTGACTGTCATTCTTTGCCACAAAGTTAATTCCTTGTGTTTAGTAACATTTAATGTTACTTACGCTTTTTAAAAATGAATGCTTTAATACCTTAAGTCCTTGATATAGTCTCTGATGTCAGGATTACCTACCCCCCCCCCCCCCTCCACACACACACACACACTTTTTTTGTTGTTTGTCAGCATTATTTAGAAAGTGATGATGTGTCAAAGGCTAATGTCTTTTGATGTAATGGTAGTTACCTACTCTTCTTCTCTTCCTCTCTTCCTGTTGAGTGGTAAATTTCATCAACTCAAGTACTTTGAGACTGAGCCCTTATATTTTTTTCTTTCTGTACAATTTCTTCTTGAACATGGGAAAGAGTTTAGCCAGGAAACATTGTTTCAGCTCTTTTATCAGCTTCTGTGAGCCATTGCTGTCATAATGGGTCTCTCCTACTTCATCTCATCCCAAGCCAAGTTCTTTCTTTTACCGATTCAAGTCTTGAAGTGCATTTTTGGTGTCTAAATTTATCTTGGTTCCCATGGGTTAAAATATTTTCAAATCGCTGTGTACATTAGCTTAAACCTTTATTTCATCTCCTTAGCTAGTCTTATTGCTGTCATACATGCATTGTGGTTGATTCTAGTCTTAAGATAATAGTCTTTATTAATGAATATTCTCAATAACGCAACTTTCAGTTTCTGTCCCCTTTTCCGCAGTTTTGCTAAACTCTCCTACTTTTGCTGGTTAGATTTAAACTTAGCAACTGTAGGTCTTGGCTGTTTTTTTGAGTTTCATGTGTTGTAACACTGAAATTTCTATTTAAACATTTTTGTTTTGGCCCGTAAAAGCTTGACCGTGTAATCATCTCCCATTGATCAGTTTGGTCTCCCCATTCCTCCCTTAAGTAGCACCCCCACATAACCATGTTTAGGTTTTCTGTTTTTGTGGAGAATATGTATTATTAATCTCGCCTTACTCAGGCAGTGAAGGGTGAATGTCTGGTTCCATTTGGTCATCATGTACATCTGACTTGGGTATATGCATAGTCATTCCCCTGAGTTTAGACCTTGAAGTTCCATGCCAGTCTTCATGCACATCATAGCCATGGTGTATGTGACATGTACTCTGTCCCTGCCCAGTGGCCACCACTCCTTATAAGATCACTTTTTGACTTAGTAACATAATTTACTGTTGTACTGGAATGTTATTTCAGCTTTCCCTTTGAGATATTTGAGCAAGCATTGACAAGTCGCTGCTATTTCCTCTGGTTAATTCCTGTAACAGTAATGCCCGTTAACTTGAGTCTGCGTCACTTGCCTTCCATGGTCAGGGTTCCATCCCTGTATGCATTTATTTCAGGTATGTTTCTTTTGGCACTTATACTTTTTTCTGGATGTTGCTTACTCTGGGGTGTCTTTCTTTTTGCAGGACTTGCTGCCTGGGAAAAATACCCAACACTGAAGATTCTCATGGAGATGGTAATGACGAAGTAAGTTGGACTCCTCTAATTTGTAAATCCTGTGCACTTAACTCTTCCATGTATTTTGCTGAACTGATCCTTAAATATGTGTTTTCATTTAGATGGCAGCTTTTATGTTGTAAGGACTTTTCTCATTCTCTACATGGATCCTTGATCAGCTCTTCTGTTGAGACGTCCTCTACTTTTCTTAGACCATATGGGAAGTACTTCAACTCTGTTTCCCATGCATGTGGAGGTAACCCTTTGTTAACCTACATGCAGTGTTCCTGACTCATGCTTAAAGGGTGTGTTGAGCAGTTGTTTCCAAGTTTGTTTTGTTAATCATTTTGGGTGTGGACCTCCTCCTAGCTTATGTTCTTGTTCATTTCTGATGCCTATGAAGCATAAACCTTTTAAATGTGACTCTGTCTATCAAGTCATAAGTCAGCACTGCCACAAGCTCTACTTTTATTGTTTCTAACTGGATCACAACAGTTATGATTGTTGCTGCTTCCAGTGCTTTAACCAAAACAACCCATCATTGTCTTTTACATTTGTCAAGTTTTATCGACTAGAAGAGGTTGAATTTCAGCACAAGGGATAAATGGAGGGCCTGTTTTCTCATTCTTGACAGGAACATGGAAGACAAAAGGTAAAAGTCTAGAACTCATTTCTAAAGCCTCCAAGCTTGATTTTTCTTCATAGTCCAACATTTTAGCTTTGACTTGATCTCCTTGTTGTTTTCTGCTTCCATCTGTTTGGAAGCATATTAGGTTGCACTGGGAGGCTCCTGTCCATCATCCACTTTTGGAAATGGCAGCCTGTGTTCAGCTGCTATTTCTTTTGCTTACATAAGATAATTTGGTGTGTTTAAACTAGCCACTTGACAGTGTTAAAATTGGCTCTAGATTATTTTGTCATGCTGACTAATGTTGCCAAAAATGAGCCTGAGTATTTGTTGGTGATGAGTGGGTTGAGGACTCTCCTACTCCAGCTTAGCCAGGGACCCGTGCTAATAGTAGAAGTGGTCTGTGTGGCCCTGTTGACCAGTATGTGCTTGCCATAAAGCCCAGCAACCCTGGAGTCAATAAACTACTAGCTGATTGTTGTCCGGTTGCCCAGCTTGGGTTACTTAGGATAGCTCTGTTGAGCATAACTGAGCATAAAACCAGTCAAGCTGCCAAACAAGCACTAAGGATTGCTACAGTTAGTATAGGTTCACTGACTGGATACTGCTTGGAAGTGGATGACATGAGGAGCTCGGATATGCTCTGTTTCCAGGGAGCAAGATGGAAGGGCATTGCAACAAAGCCACTTGGTTTGGGATCCAGACTTTACTGCTGAGAGGGAGGACAGATTAGAAATGGTGGGTGTGGGAATTGTGAATTGTAATCTGACTCATTTCCCCCAGCAGGGTTGTGATAGTGAGGAAGAGAGTGTATTCAGGTAACAGTTGCAGGACCTAGTAGATAAAGCATGACAACATGAGTTGGCATTGATAATGGGGAACCTGAATGCACATATTGGGACAGGCAGAACAGGATATGTGGAATGTCTGGGTCCACGTGGGTTGACAACAGGAATAAAGGAGGAGAGGCCATACTAGACTTCTGTCTGGTAAATGGCTTGATGTTTGCTTACAAATGGTTCAGCAAGTGAGACAGTCACAAGATCACTTACAATAATGGCCAACATTCAACTCGGGCAGACTTCATCCTTGTAAGAAAAGGGCATTGGGGTAAAATTATTAGTGGCAAAGTTATCTCTAGTTAAGCAGTCAGCCTTCAGCATAAATCATTGGTTGCCACAATCGGCTGCAAGCAAGGGTCAGAGAAACCTCCAAGGTCAACAGAGACCAAGTTGAAGACCTGAAAGTTGATAGGAGATGAAGCGCAAGAGTTCAAGGAAATACTCTGGGCTGTATCATGTCAAGAGGAATAGGAAGAGTTGAGGAATGGCAGTGCCTCCAAACAGCATATATGAGGACAGTAGAACAGATATGTAGCCAAGCTAGGTATGGAAGTCCTCAAAAGAAAGAAAGAAAGACAGTGCAGGAAAAAGTGGGCGATAGGAAAGACAGGCCAGGCTAAAGAGGAAGAGAGTGTGGCTAACAAAGACGCTGAGAGAGCAGTTGCTATAGCAAAGAACAAGGCCTCACAGGCACTCTACCACCTTCTGGAAAGTGACTCATCAAATGGCACAAAGAAACTCTGTCAGGTTGCAAGGCAGAGACAGAAAGATAAATAAGATGTTCATCAGACATCTTTCATAAGGGATGCCAGCAACAGCTTGCTCAGAAGTCCAAAGCACATCAAAGGTAGATGGGAGGAGTACTTCCAGCAGCTTTTAAATGAAAAAAATTCTGCAGAAGCTGTACTGTTCCGGACACAGCCTACAATGAAATAAGAAGAAGAGGAGGTCATCCTAGATGAAGTAAGAACAGCATTAAGGAAAAAGAAACCAGGGAAAGCAGCAGGTTCAGATGATGTAATGGCAGATCTGATCAAAATGTTTGGTACATTGGGGGGTATACATGGATTTTAGTGAACAGCAGATGGCCGATCGGAAAACGTTTGACAGCAGTTTTGCGAATGCGCAGAATTGCGAACACAATGTAGCCGAAATGCAAAATATTCCCCCCTTTTTGACCCATGGTAGCGCTTGTTTAGGTGGTAGAGCAGTTGGAAATGTTGAATGCCGAATTTTTTATGACATTCTGCGCATTCAACACCTGTAGCTTCGACATATAGGTTCGGGGAAACCGGATTTCGACTATTGGTCGCTTGCTCATATGCATGTATTCCATGTTGGGGGAGAAATGGCTCCTGAAGGTACCCATAACAGTATGGAAGGAAATGCATATTCCCAGATGACTGGAGGTTAAGCATTCTAGTATCAGTGTACAAGAACAAAGGGGGCATTCACAACTGGGGGCAGTGTAGAGGTATCAAATTCCTGTCACACTATATACAAATTCTGGAGAAGACAATCAGTAAATGAATACACCAAGTAGTCAAAAGTAAGATGGGAGATGAGCAGTTTGGATTCAGAAACGTATTCAGCACAACCAAGCAAATGCTTGCGACAGGTAGTGGAGAAGAAGCTAGAGATTAAGGAATGAGCCCAAATGAACATTTCTAGACTTGGAAAAAGCACATAAGGTGCCAAGAAAGCTTATTTGGACAGTCCTGTGATAGTCTGAAGTCCCATAAGCATTGGTAAAATTAGTGCAGGCTGTGTACAAGGATCCGATGACACAAATATGAACAGTATTAAGACTTAGAGGGATTCTCAGTGGGTGTGGGTATGCATCAGGGTTTCACTCTGAGCCCTCAGTTGTTCATACTAGTGTTGGGCTACATTAGCAAACAGATCAGAGGGGACAGATCAGCAAAGCTGCTGTATGCAGATGATGTAGCATTACAGGCACAAATGATCGGGGAATGGAATGCAAAAATGAAAGCTCACAGGACGTAACTGAGCACAATTAGAACATCTGTAATGACAGTAAATGGGTGAAATAAGAAGCAGCAGAAAACTGAGAAAGGAAAATAGTGGAATAGATTAACAGTTTCAGGTGTTTGGGAATGGTGATCAAGCAGGATATGAATTGGGAGGTCAGAGCTAGAATTAGGCAGGCTGCAGCCAGCTGGTACAATGTGTCACTATTGTGTGACAGAAAAATGCCAAAAAGTTAAAAATATGGTGTACAAAACAGTGGTACAACCAGTGCTGTTGTATGGTACAGAAGTCTGGGAAGTGAAGGTAGAGCAGTTGAAGAAGCTAAACCAGTTAGAGATTAAGTGCCTGAGAAGCGTGGTAGGATGCACACTGTGGGATAGCCATAGAAATGAGGACATCAGAGCAGAAGCTCAAGAAGCTCCAATTGCAGAGACGGTCAAATAAAACAGATTGCACTGGTTCTGGTACATGTCCAGGAAAGCAGAAACCAATCTGCTAAAGAAGATTTTAGGATGGGTAGGAGGAAGATAGAGGAAACGAGGGTGCCCAGCAAAGAGAAGAGTGGAATGTGAGAGAAGACTTTTGAAGTCTGCTACGATGTATATCGAAGAATATAGAGAGAAGGCTACAGTGGACACAACACCCCAACCCCATGTAGAAAATGGGGGAAAGGGGGTTATGATGGTAATCAGTTGTTCTGATTAGGAGGTGCTTTCAGGACCAGAATTGATGAGCACATACTAAATGGGAGGAAATATTCAAAAAACTGGAGGCATTGTGACTATGCATCTCTGTCAGATGTTTGGTAGTAATGTGCCTATATAACTAACTTGCTTTTTAGGGCTCGTTGACATTTTGTGACCTGCTTGTGACTCAGTGTAAGCTTACCAACCTATTCTGGTAAGAACCATTCATTTGAGACCCCGCTAAAGAATCCAGCCCATTCCTGGGACATGATTTGAATGAGAGATCCTAACCCACTCCTTTTGAGCAAGCAACATCAAAAGCACCTCAAGTTTCTTTTAGTCGGCTTTCTTTCTGTTAGCCAATATTTATTCCATAAAGAAATTAGCACTTTATTAGTTTGTGTAAAAAGCCTTACTTGTTATTGGGACCAAGTGTTGCTGAGAAGATTCTTATTTAGTTCTGAAGATGGTTTTGTAAGCTTCCTTGGAATTAGGCATTGCTTGTCCAGATCTTTATTATGGAGGTTCAGAACAGAGGAAGAAGAATGCTTACTTGTGACATACACCTCCATCTCTGCATCTTCAGGAGGAGTGAAAAACTTCACAGAAAGGACCAATTAACTTTTCTTTTACCATCCTTTGCTGTTAACTCTTTTCTGTGATCATCCTGTTGACTCTTTTTTGATAATTTGGCTGCCAGGGTGAGGATCAGAGTATCCAGGGAGTGACTGTTATAGTATGGAATTTACTAATTAAGACCCAGTATGTCTTTCATTCCTCCCTCATTAGGTTAGCTTACACATGGTTCTGGGTTAGTACAGGCACCTTTTGCAGTGAGTATCTCTTATTCCACAAGCAGAGTGCATGATTTTGTCTTCTTTGCACTTCACAACCTTATAGAAAGCAATATGTAGATCTGCACTAGCTTGTTCAGCAGTACCTTAAAGGGAATCTTTTTTCTTTTATTGTCTTTTAAGAACCTTTTCTTCCTTGAGGTTTGAGCTTTCACAATGGATTGATAGCAAGGCTTGCCTACTTTTGATCACTATGATGGCTCAAAATGTATTTCTTTGAAGATGCTTTTCTTGTTAGCTGTTACTTGCACTCACAGGATCTCCAAACTGCAACCCATTATCTATAGGGAATCGTATCTGGTCTTACACAGGGAATTGGTGTTATTTGTGACTAACCCAGTTTTCCTTCTAAAAGAGGTATCAAAAGTATTTATTTATGAGGGCAGAATCCAGGTGAGATTTGGTGATGAGGTGACTTAATGAGAGGGTTATTTAAACTGTTTTTTGTGAATGAAGTACTTGTATCTGATGAAGTTCGACGATTTGATGTGGACGAAAAGCGCTTTATAATAAATGAATTTGTTGTTCCAGGCATGGTGCCTTATTCTTTAGGATTTTGTTGTCCATTGTAATTTGTTTATATGCTGAAGTGGGTTCAGATCTCTGTTCCTAGTGTTCGCTGGACTGTTTAATTTGTGAAGATATAAGAGGTCTTGAACTGCCGAAGCCCTAATGGCCCAAAAAGCAAAGCACTGAATAAAAGGACAACAGCCTTCAGCCTTTCCATGTCAACATTTTGGAAGGTTGCAGTTATGCTTAACTTAGCATGAGGCTGTTATGTTTGATGTCTTTCAACACTGTGATATCTACACCTAATGGTTTTGTAATTTTGGCGGAGAAGGCTAGCAGTTTGTGACCAGACTTACTTGGGAAAGGGTATACTAATGGGGATGGGGGTACAGTCTGTAAGAGAGAGCATTTTTAACAGCAAGTGCTCTTTCAAGCTTGTTTTTCAGCCTTTCCACTGCTTTCTGTGCAAGATCGCAGAAGAGCAGGGCCTGGGTGTTTTCCCTTGCTCTGCTGATATGTTATCTCTGATTTGGTATATTTAATTAACTGGGTGTGTTGGAGCATGGTGGGGGACTCCCCACTGCACAAAATATTGTATTTTTTAACCTTAACCTTTTTTGTGTTTCAGTCTTTCCAGATTCAGTCTAAAAAGATTGGTCTTTCTGTATTCATTCAGCTGGCATTCCACTCAATGAGGATAGTGCATGTAGATGCTATATTTGTTAGGACCAGGTCAAGAATATTTGTCCTGTTGTGGGTTCTTTGACTGTTTTGTCCAGGGAGTTCTTGTTTATGAAATCAGTGAATTTTTGGGCATTACCTACATTTGAGGTATAGGTATCCCAGACTACTGAAGTGTAATCAGTCTCCAAGGATGAGTTCCTGTGTGTTTTGAAGTTCATTCTGTATATTTAAGACATGATTTTCAGAGGGCATTAAAGGGGTCCTGTATCTTACTATGATCTGATAGTTGGTTTTATTTAGTGTGATATGTACCTCATTTAGTTTGGTCTGTAGGCCTTTAGAAATCTGCTTTGAGGTAATGTGGTCTTTAACAAATATATATACTCCACAACAGTTCCCATTGGGTCTAAAGGCATGGTAGGCACAAAACCGTGGTGTAGATTGGGCATTTTGTGTACTTTTAAACCATATTTCAGTAATAATATACACATGAATGTGCTCCAAATGCAGTATGGCTTCCAGTTCATACAATTTATTTGAGCATCACTACCTGATATTGTCGGGTCTACTTCACTTTGTCAGAAATACTAATCGTCGAATACTTTTTTGTTGAAGCCTTACTCCATCGAATGTGCTTTTAAGTGAGTATTTTTCCAAAGGAAAAAAAACACTTGGCCATTATCAGGAATTTGCCCTTTCCCCACTGTAGTGCTATCTCGAAGTTTATATTATTGAGGTGGGGGGGGGTGTTGGGAGGTATAGCCCCCCCCCCCCAGCCTGGGTGGGTTTTAAATTTTGCAATTTTTTTGTGATGCTCCCTTGGTTGGCCAAGCATTTGTTTCCCCTGGGAAACCTTTTGCTTAAATGCCCATTTGATGGATTAAGGCTTTGATAAATAGGGTTCGACAATTTGTGTTTTCGATAAAGTGAAGTAGACCTGATATTTTCTGGTTCTAGATTTGTGTTGTTTTTTTTCAGTTTGGAAGATCCATTTGCTGCACTGTGTCTAAAAAGGCACTATGAGGGCAGTAAAGGTTTTAGCCAGTTTGCAGAAGCCTTGGAATGAGATGTGCAAGCCAGCCATGGCAGAGTAGTAGGGCTATGCTGCAGCTCATTTTAAGCAGACACATACTGGATCCTCTTCCACATTACACCATTTATTCAACCAGTTGTTGAAACCAATAATTTATTTGTACTTTGGCATCGTTTTCAATACCAGGATCTTTCATGTATTTGTGACATGCATAAAGAGCTCAGAAATGTCCGCATATCCATCAGGATTGTGCATGCCAGGTCGTTTACACACATATGGGCCATCATCATGTGATAGTCATACTTGTTCTGCTGTGGGGGCCCTTGCATTGTCAGAGTTCTTTGCACTTTAAAGGCAACTGACCATCACCCTGTTTTTGTACAGGTTATGAAAGTAGTGTCGGTGGGCCTAACTACAGAGCCATTCATCACCAGTACATTTTTATTAGTACCCGCTCAGTTTGAGGTAAGATTTTTCTGGTTGCACTCAGGTATGGATGGAGTAGCAATTGTTTGATTTCTGTGAAGTCCATGTCTTGTTTGACCTTGGAGGCACAGGCAGTGACTTTTTACAGTCTCAGCAGATGATAATTTTTCTGGTACTTGAGTGGAGTGCTGTGGAGAGAGATGCTCCCTTCTTACCTAAATATTTCCTTCTTCACAGGTGGTTTGTGAAAAGGTAATAGTTCACTTTCTGTGAGTATTAGGCAGTGAACATTGTCTGAGTAGACCAAGTGCTGTGAGGCCAGTAACGAATGGAAGACAAGCTGGCTGACCTTCCATTTAGTCCAAGAGTATAGAAATAGAATTTATTTGTACAGTATTTATTGGAATACATTCTCAGTGTATTAAATATTAATTAGTACAATAAAATGTTTGCAGTGTAATAAATAATGGTAGGGCTCTAAATAATGTGGAAAAAGGTAAAGTGATTTAATTTTTCCTTAAGGGAGGAATAGTGGATTAACACTGCCTGCTACTGAGAATGGCTTTATCTAGTCTTGCTAAGAGTGTCGAGTATAGGTCTGCATGGTAATGTAGCTGAGATAAGAAATCATAGAAAATGATGGGGAAAAATAGCTTTTGATTTCAAATTCAGGAAAAATGAAACAGTAAAAACGCAGAATAATGGCAAAATCCATTCAAAACTGATTTTAAATAGCTAGACGCAGCACAGAACCCACTTTAAAAGCAGTGCAAACACTAAAACACCTTCAATTGATAGATGTAACATTGAATTAATAAAAAAGTGCACAAAATAAAACACATTCAATAGATGTAGCATTGAATTTATAAAAAAAAAACACAGCAAAATATAGAAAAAAATGACAGGAACCACTTATAACTTATTTAGGCAACTTTAATTGCAGTAGAATAAATATAATTTTCTGTTTCTTGAATGATAAGTGGAGTCAAAATTCGACTTTGGTGGAGCTTCAGCTTCCAAGAGTCTTAGGCATACTTCGTAACTATCCCTGATTTTTGATTCAGATTTTATTTTTGTCCCTCTTAACCCCTCCTTAAACTAGTGACCTTTGGAGGAAAGGTGGTGAATTACAATGACAATAATTAAGAGTTACAGACTTCTTTTACTTCAGAAAATGTATAATGTGAAGTTGTCCGATCTCGCCATCCATTCTTTACTGATGGGTTTGGAGCCGATCCCTCTGCTCCGATACAGCCAACTGCAAAGCTCGAGGTCTTCAAATAGCTCAAGGCCAAGTCCATATCCCATGATGCACCTGTGAATTACCCCAGATCTAGTTTGTCGCTGCAACTGATCGGAGGTTCTGAATTAGCTGGGGCCAGATAAGAAAAATTTTTCATTAAAATTCTTATAAAAGTTTTTTGATAGTTAGGATTGTTTATAAAGCTGTTATAGCTTTCAGTGTGTTTTTCCCTTCCCATTTACTGTTTTTTCATACATTTGTAGTTGGCTTCTTTTAGGCCTAGTTACTTGTAGTTATTTAAGGTGTGGTCTGCCTAGCCTTCAGGTTTATTTAAGGCTCAGTACAGTAAACTTTAGTCCATATAGATAAGCTTATTGCTTCCCCTTTTTTTTTCAGCTTGCTGTGATATTTAGTGACCTTTGTCACATATGTTTAGATAGTTGTAGTAATTAGACTCTTGATCTGTCTAGCTTCTTCTTCTTCTTTCGGCTGCTTCCGTTAAAGGTCTCCACAGCGGATCATCTGTTTCCATTTCTTCCTGTCCTCTGCATCTTGCTCTGTCACACCAACCACCTGCATATCCACTCTCACCACATCCATAAACCTTATCTTAGGCCTTCCTCTTTTCCTGTTACCTGGCAGCTTCATCCTTAACATCTTTTTCCCAATATATTCTGCATCCCTCTTCAGCACATGTCCAAAACAACGTAATCTTGCCTCTCTGGCTTTGTCTCCAAACCTTCCAACCTGGGCTGACCCTCTAATATACTTATTCCTAATCCTGTCCACCCTCGTCACACCCAGTGCAAATCTTAACATCTTTAGCTCTGCCACTTCCAGCTCTGACTCCTGCCTTTTTGTCAGTGCCACTGTCTCCAACCCATATAACATGGCTGGTCTCACTAACCTTCCCTTTCACTCTTACTGGTACTCGTCTGTCACAAATCACTCCTGACACTCTTCTCCACCTACTCCATCCTGCCTGTACTCTCTTCCACACACACCATTACTCTGAACTGTTGATCCCAAATATTTAAACTCATCCACCTTCACCACCTCTACTCCCTGCATCCTCACTATTCCTCTATCCTCCCTCTCATTCACACACATACATTCTGTCTTAGTCCTGCTGACCTTCATTCCTCTTCTTTGTAGAGCATATCTCCACCTCTCCATCACAATGTCATCTGCAAACATCATAGTCCATGGGACTCCTGTCTGATCTCGTCTGTCAACCTGTCCATCACCGTTGTAAAGAAGAAAGGGCTCGGACCTGATCCTTGATGTAATCCCACCTCCACCTTATACGCATCCGTCACTCCCACTGCAGACCTCACCACTGTCACACTACCCTCGTACATATCCTGTACCACTCTTACATACTTCTTTGACACTCCTGACTTCCTCATACAATACCACAACTCCTCTCTAGGCACCCTGTCATATGCTTTCTCTAAGTCCACAAAGACACAATGCAACTCCTTCTGACCTTCTCTGTACTTCTCCATCAGCACTCTCAGAGCAAACATCGCATCTGTAGTGCTCTTTCCTGGCATGAAACCATGCTGCTGATCACTAATCACCTCCCTTCTTAACCTAGCTTCCACTACTTTTTCCATTAACTTCATGCTGTGACTGATCAGTTTAATCCCTCTGTAGATGTTCTTCGTGTTTCACTGTTGCAGTCATTACATTTGGGTTATCTGCTTGCAGGTAGCCCTCAGCCGGCCTGATTATCAAAGTCTTGGTCCTGCATTGGTTGCGGTCTCTTCTTGCATGAGGTAGTCAGGGGTATAAAGCATGCAGCCGACGCCATCACATCAGTCTTTCTTGCCGTGCGGTGCCCGAAGCAGAAGCAGTTCACAAGTGCCAGTCGGCTGACTCCTGAAATTTTTGTTTTCAAGTTTCAGAACCGAAGTCTTCAAAAAAGCTAAATACCCCGTTGGGGATCCTTTTTCTTGCTCTAAACCGATGTCAGTAAAGGTTAACAGTTGTATTTCTTGTGGAAAGCAAATACCTCATAAAGATTTTCATTCGTACTGCATTTCTTGCTTAGGCCTAGACCATGATGTCCCTCGCTGTCAGTTTTGTGCCTTATTCAGTCCTCGTACTATTCGTCGTTGGTTCATTTTCGCATCTAACTATTTCGGTACTCTCTTCAATTATCCAGAAATGGTTTTAGTAAGCCATCCGACTACTGACATTCTGAAAAAACGTAAAGATAAAGACAGAGGCAGACCACATAGGTCCAAAGCTGCCGACAACACTTCCGTTAGGCTATTCGCCAGTTTACCGGTACTCATTGAGGCGCTTTCTCAGCCCCTGATACCTGCTACTTCAGATTCGCAGGCTCTACTGAGACCCATTCGGAGTCCGGAATGCCCCGAGATGCTTCTTCAACTATGGAGCCTGCGGATATCTCTACCTTGGATGGGTCCGGAGCCGCTGTGCAAGCACCGGCTTCTGAGGGTGTATTCAGGCCTATTGACTTGCATATCAAACCAATGTCATCTTCTTCTTCAAGGCCTAAGACTCGATCAACGCCTAGAAAACTGATGTCCAAACCACATGGTCAGGCCCATATGCCTAAAAAACAAATAAGAATGGCTGAAGACCTTAGCTATCCCCCCTGTACTGGACATTGTAGATGATGCCTTCTTGGAATCTAGCCTGGCCCCAGACACCTTACCTCTGGCTCCCAGGAAACCTGACCGATATTACAGAGTACCTGATTCTCTCAAGTTCCTCTTTAAGAATCCTACTGCAGACCCAGAGACCATTTCACAGGAACCCAAAGGGCATTAAGGCTACTACTGCCAAAAATCCTACCCCCTCTGATAGAGATTCCAGGGCCCTGGACAAATGGGGTAAGAAGGTATAAACTTCTGCTACTTTGTCCATTAGGGCCTTAAACTGCCAGTTTCATATGTTAAAGTACCAGCAGCATATTATTGGATTACGTAAACAGAAATTGATGTTGATTCCGGACTGTGCTGAAAATAAAGAATTACAGGATTTAATGCATTCTGCTGAACAAGTTGGTAAACATACTTTGCAATGTGGTTTTGACTCCTTAGAGGCATCTTGTAGGGCTGCTACTACTGGGTCTGTTCTTAGTAGGCATGCTTGGCTTAAGGAGCAAACTCTGCTAGATCATGTTAAAGCCAAATTACTGGATGCTCCCTTAAACCAAGACCGCCTCTTTGGCAACAAAGCAGAAGTTGTTCTTTAGAAGATGGAGGAAAAAGCTAAATCTTTGCAAACTGTTAAAGATTTCCTGCAAGTACAGCCTCCCAGATTTAGTAGGCATTGGCCTTCTAAGAATTGGTCCTTTCCAGTCTCTTCCAGGCCTTCTCAGTCCAAATCCAGGAGTAGCAGACCACCTAGGCCACAGTCTCAAGGTACTCACAGGCCTAAGCAGAGGGGGGCTCCCATTTCCAAAGCTGGAAGTAGTAACACACCCCTTTATGGTAAACTGTCACAATGACTTAACCTTAAACCTTCCATGCCCTGCTCAACTGACTGCACCTTTAGGGGGAAAGATCGCCTTGCATGCAAAAAACTGGGAACTCATTACCCAAGACAAATGGGTTTTAAATATAGTTTCCCAAGGATACAGATTCCACTTCCACACCTCACCAACCCCAAAAGGTTGGCCAGACCTACCCCCAAATCAATGGGCAGAGGCTCAACAGCAGGTTCTCTTGCTTCTAAGTATCAGGGCTATTCAACCTGTCCCTGCAGAAGAATGGGGGCAAGGTTTTTACTCCAGACTTTTCCTGGTACCCAGAAAAGACATCTCCTGGCTTTCTGTCCTGGACCCATCTATCCTAAACACCTTTTTGGTAATTCCAAAATTCAAAATGCTAACTCTTCACCAGCTGCTTCCCATGCTGGGCAAAAATGCCTGGTTGGCAACATTGTATTTAAAGGAAGCTTACCTGCACATCCCAATAAGGGATTCTTGCAGAAAAAAACCCTATGCTTCAGAGCAGGCTACATGCACTGTCAGTTCTCTGCACTGACCTTTGGCTTATCTACTGCACCCAGGATATTCACAAAGTGCCTAGCTCCAGTCATTGCATTTTGCAGGCAAAACAATATTCAGATATACCCATACCTGGACAATTGTCTAATTCAGGCAGAAAGCCAGGACATACTATTAAATCATCTGGCATTTGTAAAGAAACTGCTAACCTCACTGGGGTACACCATAAACGAAAACAAATCTCATCTAGTACCCTGCCAACAAATTAGCTTGAGCACAACTTCCCAGATGGTCTACCTCATGCCAGAGAAACAAGTTTATCTGACAGCCTACTTCAAATTACTGGCCACAAAGATCCAGTTAACTGCAAGGAAAATACTGCAACTCTGGGGTTCATGGCCTCTTGCATCCTACTAATTCCATATGCAAGACTGCATATGAGGAAACTACAATGGTATCTAAAAAGCCTATGGTGTCAACTTTCTCAGGACCTGGAATCAGTGATTCCTATCATCCCTTGTATAAAGACAGAATCCCTTTGGTGGGCAGAGGCCTGCTACCTCAACAAGGGACTGCCATTCACTCTACCCCCTGCCACCCAAACCCTAACAACAGACTCATCAGACTATGCATGGGGGGCTCACTTGGCAGGGCAGTGCATTCAGGGCAAATAGAACCCGAGTCAAATGCACCTGCATATCAATCAAAAAAAAATGTTAGCTGTACAGAATGCTCTGACAGCCTTCAAGGACCACATTCTTCCAGGACAATTATTGGTAAAAACAGACGACACCACTGTTATGTGGTACATAAGCAGGGTGGAACCCTCTCATACCCCCTCTGTAGACCAGCCATGTCTCTGTGGAACACAGCCTTGAGCTACCAAGTGCACCTACAGGCTCAATTCCTGCCAGGCAAGCTACACTGGCAGATGACCTAAGCAGAAATCTCATGGACCCACACAAGTGGAAACTGGAACCAAAGATATTCAACATTTTGAGAAACAAATGGGGGGAGTGCAGAGATAGACCTATTTGCCTCCCCTCTGAACTACCAATTGGACAAATTCTGCACAAGGACTCCCCACAGACAAGCTTGGGAAGTGGATGCCGTGTCCTTCACCTGGGAAAACCTCTCACTTTATGCTTTTCCCCCTCTGCCTCTCCTCTCCAAAGTTCTACTAAAGATCAAAGAGGACAAACCAAGGGCAATACTCATTACACCAGACTGGCCACGCCAACACTGGTACCCCCTCTTACTGCTGGAGCCATGGCACCTGCCTCAGGACCCCTTCCTTGCTGTCTCAGCAGGAGGGCCAGATTCTGCACACCCAGCTTCAAACCCTGAACCTCGCAGCCTGGCTAATTACCTGAGCTCTCCATTACCATCCCTCAGTAAGCAAGTGCTGGATGTCATTCTGGAGGCAAGGAGGCCTAGTACTAGAAAATCCTATGCTGAAAAGTGGAAAATATTCTGTTCCTGGAGCCAAACTCAGGGGATGGGCACAATAGTGCCCAGTTTACCGCATATTCTTCAATACTTAACAGTGATGCTTCACAAGGGCCTTTCCTTCTCTTCTATTAAAATTCATGCCGTTGCCATTTTAGCACATTGTAATACGGAGCCACCCTTCTTCTCTCACCCACTGCTGAAGCAATTCCTCAGAGGGGCCAAAAATTTAAGACCACCCAGGAGAGCCCCTACTCCAGCCTGGGACCTTAACTTTGTATTGGAAAAGCCCACTCTACCCCCCCCCCCTTTGAGCCAGCTGCAACTGCAGAGTTGAAATTCCTTTCTTGGAAAACAGCCTTCCTTCTAGCCATCACTTCAGCAAGAAGAGTGTCTGAATTACAGGCCCTCATAGCAGTGGAGCCCTTCATCTTCCATCCAGACGGGGTGTCCCTTCAATCCTTCCTTTATGCCCAAGGTGGTATCCAGTGTGGCCCTTAATCAGTCCATTCATTTGCCAACCTTCTTTTCTAATCCGCAGAACAAAGGAGAACGAATACTGCACTCTTTGGACGTGCACAGACAACTTAGATTTTATTTGGACAGGACTAAGCCTCTCAGAAAAACTGAACTGCTGCTAGTTGCCTTTTCTGCAGGGGCAGAGGGGAAGGCCATTTCAAAGCAAACCATTTCTAAATGGATAGGCCATTGCATTCATTTCCGCTATAGGCACCATGGAAAACCTACCCCACAGGGGGTAAGGTCACATTCCACCAGGGCTGCATATACTTCAACAGCCTTTCTCAGAGGTGTTCTTACCAGGGACATCCTAGAAGCTGCTACCTGGAGTTCTATTCATACCTTCACCAAGCATTACCACTTGCCTATTTTCTCTAAATCCAGAGCTGGTTTTGTCACTGCCGTCTTGCAGGGCCTAAAAGCTGGTCCTAATGCTTTCTAATTGCCTCCTCCTCCCTTCCTTAGCTTTGGGAATCTACCCAAATGTAATGACTGCAGAAGTGAAATACGAAGAACATAGTACAGTTGTGTACACTTACCATAAATGTAGATGTTCGAGTGTATTCACTGTTGCAGTCCTGGTTACCCTCACTCCAGCCCCCTGACTTCTATTTGCTATACCTCTCTTGTTGTTTACTGTATTTAAGCTTTCTGGTGTATTTGCTTATAACTGGAGGTGTAACCTGGTATATAATTGCTTCCCATTATGGGGGCACCTGACATCTGGGGCAAGAAAAACTGATGTAATGGCGTCGGCTGCATGCTTATACCCCTGACTACCTGACATAATGGAAGAAGAGACAGCAACCGACGCAGGACCCAAGACTTTGATAATCAGGCCGGCTGAGGGCTACCTGCAAGCAGATAACCCAAATGTAATGACTGCAACAGTGAATACACTCGAACATCTACATTTATGGTAAGTGTACACAACTGAACTTTACTACAGCTCTGCACATCACTCTTATTCTTAGAAATTGGTACCAAAACATTTTTTCTCCATTCCTCAGGCATCCTCTCACTTTCCAAGATTTCATTAAACAATCTAGTTAAAAACTCCACTGCCATTTCACCTAAACACCTCCATGCTTCCACAGGTATGTCATCTGGACCAACAGCCTTTCCATTCTTCATCCTCTTCATAGCTATCCTTACTTCCTTCTCGCTAATCCACTGCACTTCATGATTCACTTTCCGCACATCATCCAACCTTCTCTCCCTCTCATTCTCCATTCATCAGCCCCTCAAAGTACTCTTTCCATCTGCTCTGCAAACACTCCTCACTTGAGTATGTTTCCCTCATTATCATTTATCACCCTTACCTGCTGCACATCTTTACTAGCTTGGTCCCTCTGTCTAGCCAATTGGTACAGGTCCTTTTCTCCCTCCTTAGTGTCCAACCTTTCATACGCCTTATCCTTAGCCTTCGTCACCTCTCTCTGCCATGCACCTCATCTCCTTATACTCCTGTCTACTTTCTTCATCTCTCTGACAATCCTACTTCTTCGCCAACCTCTTTCTCTGTATACTCTCCTGTACTTCCTCATTCCACCACCAGGTCTCCTTGTCCTCCTTCCTCTTTCCAGATGTCATCTGATCTGTCTAGCCTTCTGTATTTTTTTAAGTAAGGCTTAGTCGGCTACTACTATTTAAATTTACAGTGAACACTGTTATTTAGGTAAGGTTATTGTTTCTCAGCAGTTCTCTTTTTTGACAGTCTGCTTGTGTGATATCATTATTGTGCATGTGTGTGGTTTAGCCTGCTTTTTTAAGGCTTACCTGCTATTTTTCCATTCTGTGAAAATTTACTGTTGTAGTTTTTGGTGTGGTAGCAGTAAATAATTTCCAACTTTACTATGGCTGACCAAGATAAGCATCCCAAGTCTGGGTTCAAAAAGTGCCCTAAGTATGGTCAGAAAATGTCAGTTACAGGCAGCCACATTAACTGTGTTTATTGTCTAGGGGCTCTGCATTTACAAGACAATTGTGCCATCTGTCATTAGTTCTCCTCTAGGGTCCTGCAGGAAAGAAGAGGAAACTGATCGATAGAGGCTTTGTTGAAGCCTTCAATTCAGGAAGCTTTGAGTGAACAGGATGGCTCCAATAGGGCTTCAAAGTCTTCCAAGACATTGGACTCAAAAAAAATGAAAGAAGTCATCGACTTCGGCTCCACTGCCCTCGGAGCCGACAGTCTTTTCCTCTCAGAGCTGGTCCCCAGTTTTGGAACCAGTCTCCGAAACGCCAAAGAGTCCTATTCTTCAGTTGGTACCATCTTCAGTACGGTCGTCTTGATCATCTATCAGTCTGTCGGATCTGGACGTGGATCGTGTGGTACAGAAGCGGTTGTCGGCACCGGCATTAGCCAAAATGTTATCGGCTTTGACCTAAATGGCTTCGGAGCTGAAGACCATTGCACCGTCTCCTCCGAGCCATACTGGTCCTTCGGAGCCGGAGGAGGCAGACCTGATGTTACTGGAAACCTCGGAGCCAACGTCTGCTCCAATGTCTTCGGTTCCATGTACTGTGACGTCCTTGGTGCCTTTCAAGGACTCTAGGAGCTGACACTCTCTGGTCGGGTCTGGGGAGGACAGTCGGACTGACTTGTCTGTTCCGACCTTGCCTCTTGGGGCCTCGGCTTGGATGAGCTCAGCTCCTACCTCGGGCTCGGAGCCTACTGTTCCGGTGCCAGGGGTGTCGATAGTTTCCTCTGATCCGTCGGTTCCTTCACATCGGAGCAGGTGTGCTTTCGATGCCATGAGGAGAGTCATGTCTCCTAGGACATCCTCTACCTCGGGTCTGCCCTCCTCCTCCCCAAAAGTGCCCGTGTCTGCTTCTGCATCACACGTCCTCACTAAGCGTAGAGACCCAGAGCCTCAGGAAGCCGCAGTGGGTGGCTCCTGCTCTTCCGAGACCTCACCAGAGGCTCCCACTGATGAGGTTCCCAGGAAGAGATTGTGCAACATGAAGCACCTCGACTCCCCACAGGACTCTCTCACATCGGATACTGACTTAGATGAGTCAGAAGGGTCCCCTCGGTTCCCCTCTGAGGATATCTCATTCGCTGAGATACTTGAGATCCTTAGGCAGAAGGGTGACTGGCAGTCCAAAAGTCCTACTGAGGATGAGTCAGTTCTCCTGAAGGCTTTCGGGTGTCAGCTCTCCGCCTCTTAGGTGACTCTGCCCTTCGATGAGCTGATGCAGCTGGTCTCACGAAGGGCATGGGAGTCTCTAGATACTATGGAGCTTGTCCCTAGGAGGCCTAATAAATTTATTTCTGCCCCACTTGACAAAACATATTTAACTAAAAGTGTTCCAGTTGATGCCATGGTGGTGGAGGTGGCCACCAAGAAGGAAATGTCTGAGACTTCCTCATCTATCCATCCTCCTAACAGAGACTATAGGATTATGGATAGATATGGGAAGCACATGTTCAGTTCAGCGACCTTTGCTCTCCGTTCGCTGAACTACTTAACCCATTTCACTAGGTTACAAAGAAATCTCCTTAAGGAGTCGGGAGATACTCTTCAGGGTACAGTAGCTGCAGGAGCCTCCAACAAAGTTGCTGCCCAGCTTGCTACCCTAAATTCTATTGTCAACTCATCCATGCGTCTCATCTCCTATGCAGCTGATGGAACGAGTAGGGCAGCGGGTACAGGAATTGCTCTTAGGAGACATTCCTGGATGCGCTTGTGTTCCTTCAGGGAGCCCTTCAAGTCATCCTTCATGAACACTTCCATTGATGGAAGTGAAGGAAACCTTAACCAGGTGTGAACAGGATGGAAAGACTCTGCCGTCGGGGTCCGTTTTTCCACCCCTACCCGACCCTATCCCAAAGGTCAACGGGGAGGAAAAATGTGGTTCCAAAAAGCTCAAGGAGCCTTTCAGGACACATGTGGTGAACCCCCCCTCCAGGGTCAGAGGAGGGGGTAATAATGGAAGATGCCGCCCTCGTGGCAGAGGGGGCCCGAAACACCAGGATGACTAAGATAACATCTTTGCCTACCAGCGCTCCTGAGAGGAGGCCCAGCTGTCCTGCTCTGGAGGCAGTCAGGAGTCACTTGTCTTTGCACCCAGACGCCTGGCACAAAATAACAAAAGACAGCTGGGTACAAAGTATTATTTCCAGAGGGTATTTCATTCCATTCGCCACCCCCCCCCCCCAGTCATAAGAAAAGTCCTGGACATTCCACCCAGTTACAGGGAACAAGCAACTATAGAGGTGCAAACGTTGCTAGCAAAAAGCCACTCCCAGCAGACCAAACTGCATCCAGAACTTACTCAGGATTCTTTTTGGTTACAAAGAAGATGGGGGATTGGAGACCCATATTGGACCTCAGCAGACTGAACCAATATGTAAAGAAAGAGAAGTTTTGGATGGTTACATTTCAGTCTATACTTCTCTTTTTAGGGAAAAACAATTGATTGTGCTTGATAGATCTCAAGGATGAGTGCTACCACATAAAAATGGCCAGACCATCCAGGGCTCACCTGCGCTTTCGGCTGGGAGCCAATTAGTACCAGTTTCGAGCCCTGCCCTTTGGTCTCACTACAACCCCCTGAGTGTTCACCAAATGCATGGCGGTGGTCATGACTCACCTAAGGCGTCTAGGATTACAGGTGCTTCTGTACCTAGACGATTGGCTCCTTACCACCACCACCAGGCATCAACTCATTCAGGCCAGGGAGTCCACTCTGTCACTCTGCAATCATCAGGGCATTATAATCAACTCAGAAAAATCTGTCTTGTCGCCATCACAGCATATTGTTTTTATCGGGGCAGAGTTGGACACCACCACCACCACTCTAAGACTTCCAATGGAACGAGTCCTTATGATTCGTCAAGATGTCAGCATCCTGTTATCAAAAGACAAAGCACTAGCATCAGAAGTCCTGAAAGGATTATGCATGATTGCAGCAGCAATTCTAGCCATACCACTAGCTTGGATGCACAAGCGGGTTCTTCTGTGGCTGTTGTTCACTCAATGGTCTTACCAAGAGCTGCCCATGAAGCACACTATAATGATCACAAATTCTTGCAAGACGGACCTTCAGTGGTGGTTGACCTCACTTCATGTAATGATAGGATGCCCATTTGTTCTACCCCCTACAGCAGCCACTGTGACCACGGACGCTTCCCTGATAGGGTGGGGGGGAGGGCATTTTCAGGGAAAGACTGCCCAAGGCACATGGACCAACCAAGAGACACATCTGCATATCAGTGTCCTAGAGATGAGAGCAGTATTTTTGACGTTGCAGTACTTTCAGGACTCTCTTCCTCTGGGTATGATTGTGATTCAGACAGACAACATGTCAGTTGTCTAGTATTTGAACAAACAAGGTGGAACCAGGTCTTACCCCCTTTGTTGAGAGGCTCTCAGAGTTTGGCAGTGAGCTGTTTCCACCCAGCACTTTCTGTTGGCAACGCACATCCCGGGGAGATCCAATGTGATAGCAGACAAACTGAGCAGGGCAATCTTGTTGCCCCACGAGTGGTCCCTCAAGAAAGAAGTTGTGGACAGGATATTCCGCAGGTGGGGCCAGCCTTTCTGCAACTTTTTTGCCAGTCACATGAACACGAAATGCAGAAGGTACTTTACCCTGATTCCCTCTCCGGGAGAAGCCCCAAGGGACGCACTTGTACACGATTGGCCTCCGGGTGTCCTCTGTGCATTTCCACCAATCCCATTGATATCCAAAGTTCTATAGAAAGCAAAATCCCTGGGAAGGACCATCATTCTTATAGCCCCTCACTGGCCTTGTCAGATTTGGTTCCCCTTCCTTCGACTTCATCTTGTGGAGGATCCTTGGATCCTGGACCTAGTTGTAGACCTTCTGACACATCCATTGGGAGATCTTCATCCTTCCTTGCAGTCCCTGAAGCTGACAGCTTGTGACTGCTGCAGTTCCCATCATAGCCAGGTTCCATAACCTTTCCAATGAGAAAAAACAGATCCTTTTGTCCTCTCATAAATCTTCTACCATAAAGCTATATCGGAGCAAATGGAAGAAATTTTCTATATGGGTTTCTAGAAATAATATTGATCCTTACCAAACTCCTATGGCTTCCATATTAGAATTATTGGCTATGATTTTCAATAAAGGAGCTGCAGCAGCAACAGTTCAGGTTCAATTGGCTGCTGTCTCTAATTTTCATCTTATATTTGAAGGTTTGAATATCATGTCTCACAAGTTATCCAAAGCATTTCTCAAAGGGACTTTTCATATTAGGCCACCTGTGAAATCTCCCTTTTCTCCATGGAATCTAAATTTTATGCTCTCACATATAATTCTTCCGCCATTTGAACCAGCTTCATCTTGTGATCTCAGTTATTTGTCGTGGAAGACCATCTTTCTGGTAGCTATCACTTCTGCCTGCAGAGTGGCAGACCTTCAGGCTTTATCCATCAAGCCTCCCTATTTGATATTTCATGCTGACAGAGTTTCACTTAGAACAAATCCCTCATTCTTGCCCAAAGTTTGCACTGAAACCAATCATTCTAACAATGTAGAGTATATGCTGCACAAATTTGATGTTCACAGGCAGCTCAGATTTTATTTGGATAGAACAAAATATGTCAGGAAATCAGACCAACTCTTTGTTTCATTCTCAGACTCCAGAAAAGGGAGACCAGTGGCTAAAACAACACTGTCTAAATGGTCATCTGATTGCATCACCTTTGCTTACTCAGCTGCCAATATGCCTTTACAACACAAGAGTAAAGCTCACTCAGCCAGAGCAGTTTCTACATCATCTGCTTTTTCTGCCAGACTTCCCATTGATAACATTTGTGCAGCAGCCACTTGGTCAAGACCTCGTACCTTTATCACTCATTACAAAGTTGACAAGGCCTCCAGGGATAGGGCCTCCTTTAGATCCACGATCCTGAGAAATATACTCCCGTGAGCCACCCGAGATTGATGGTGCTTGGGAAGCTACCAATCAGTAAAGACTCGACGGCGAGATTGAACAACTTCACATAAAGAAGTTATAGTACTTATCATAATGTTCCATGTGAGTTCATCTCACCTTCATTCTTACTTCCCTCCCGGGCTGATAGATGACCGAGATGCTGGATCCATCCTGGTTACTCAAACCTTCTCTTCCTT
The DNA here is from genome assembly GCF_019279795.1 of Protopterus annectens. Taxonomy (NCBI): domain Eukaryota; kingdom Metazoa; phylum Chordata; order Ceratodontiformes; family Protopteridae; genus Protopterus; species Protopterus annectens. Next base: position 630,759,365 of record NC_056746.1, read on the forward strand.
TTCTCTAGGAATGTAACAATGACATATGGTATTAGTATACACAGCAAGCAAAATCTGAGGTAATTCACAGGTGCATCATGGGATAGGGACTTGGCCTCGAGCTATTTGAAGACCTTGAGCTTTGCAGTTGGCCATATCGGAGCCGAGGGATCGGCTCCTAACCCATCAGTAAAGAATGAAGGCGAGATGAACAACTCATATGGAACGTTAGAGTAAGTACATAACTTCTTTGTAATTCATGTGCTCTGATTCTGTCAATGTCAAAGTTAATAGCACTAATATTTTAAAAGTGTCCCTGATTCTGTTAAAATTTTCCCTGATTTAGTTGAGCGCTATGGTTTTAGGATCTTAGGATAGGAAGTAAGATATATGCACATCACCCTGATGATATGTGAAGAGAGATTCAATAGTCATTGCATTTTACCCTGGTTGAGAAGAATCCTGCAGATGTTCATCGTGCATACAGCTGCAGTCATAACAGATGGGTTCTCCTGCCGTCAGGCGGGTCCTCGGTCGGCCGAATTCCAAAGTCTAGGTCCGGCGTCGGTTGTCGTCGCTTTCTTTCCTGATGTCAGTGCGACAGGGGTATACAAGACACAGCCGACGCCATTTTCTTCAGTCTTTTTTGCCGCACGGTGCCAGAAGCAGAAGCAGTTCGCAAGTGCCAGTCGGCCAGCTCCTGAAATTACGAAAATTTGGAAACCGAAGTCGTCTTTAAAGCTAAGTACCCCGTTGGGGAAACTTTTCTTGCCTCAGACCGATGTCAGACAAAGTTAACAATTGTATTTCTTGTGGGAAGCAAATACCGTATAAGGATTTCCATTCCCTCTGTATACCTTGTTTAGGCCCAGACCACGACGTCTCGGGCTGTCGCTTTTGTGCTACTTTCAATAAACGCACTATTAAGCGTCGGGCGGAGTTCGCCCAGCACGTTTTTGGTAAAGCTTTTGATTATAAAATGTCGTCGGAGACTCAGACTACCGTTTTGTCCAAAAAATGCAAGGACAAAGACCGACACGCGAGGTCCGCGGGCTCCACCGACACCACGCCAAAACCGGCTACACGTGGTCCAGTTCTCAGCAAGGCGCCCACGCAGCCCCTGACTACCGGCGACACTTCTCTGGCAGTGTCTTCTGTAACCGAGACCACAGGTACCTCGGCCCATACCCTGACTACAGCTACCAAAGCCACTGTGAGTGTTGAGCCTCTTAATGTGGACAGGTCCACTTCCACCCATGGTGTCTTCAGACCCTCATCTTCCTTTTCCATAAAGGCCTTTACTAAGTCCAAATCAGCCATGCATCCCAAGAGGCCTGTTACACAGGGCCCATCTCCTGGTCCCATGCCTAAAAAGCAGATGCTCAAAATGGCTGAGGATTTAATTACTCTTATCAGGGGTTCCCAACCCCCTCCGGACAAGAGACCCAGAGTGGAGGAAGATTTTCCCTCTTCTGACCAGGGCTCCATTATTTCAGAACATTCTGATGAAGAGGAGCACTCGTACTCTCCTTTTGAAGATTCTGATGCAGAGCAGTCCATTCCTTCTGTATCTCCCCCAGAGGATTTTTCTTTCGGGGAAACCTTGCATACCTTGAGGGAACACTTCCATTGAGAAGGCCAAGAGTTTCCAGATTCCAAGAAAAGACTTAGGGAATTTCTTTTGCTACCTCAGCACAGACCTCTGGTGATACCTCCTGTCCTGGACATACTTGATGATGTTTACTCGGAGGCTTGCCTTAATCTGGATTCCCTGCCTCCTGCCCCAGTCAAGCCTGATAGGTACTACAGAGTTCCTAACTCACACCAATTTCTTTACAAAAGCCATAATGCTGACCCTGAAACCATTTCTCAAGGCCCCAAGGGAATGAAGGCCTCTACTGCTAAGAATCCATTACTTTCCGAAAGAGAGTCTAGATCCTTAGAAAGGTGGGGAAAAAAGGTATATACCTCGGCCACCCTAGCCATGAGGGCCTTAAATTGTCAGTTCCATATGCTTAAATATCAGCAGTTTCTGTTATCACAATTAAGGAATAAAATGTCACAACCTGAACAACCAGATCTAAAGGAGTTGCAGGATATGATGCATAGTGCAGAACAAGTGGGTAAACACACATTACAATGTGTGAGTACCAAAAAATGAGAACAGTCACCACGAACAAGTCTCTTCTATACACAAGTCCAAGAATGGTCACAATTAAGTCCAATGATTTCCGCAATGAAGATGTAGAAAATCATTTATTGTGGAACATAAAATGAGCGCTTTCGCATAGTTAGACTATGCTTCATCAGATGCAATAACACAAGACAATTCACAAGCAAATAAATACCCTACATTTTGGCGGGCTCATTAAGCCAACTGCTCATTATCACCTGAATTAATTAACAATCATAGTGAACTTGATTCAGGTTACATTAAGTTCAGTGCAATTCCTTTTCAGTTCAATGCCAAACATACATTACATAACACTCCCAAACATTTTTAGAACATTTTTAAAAACGACAAAACTTGCAAAATTCAAATAATGCATGAATATGAAGACATCAATAATGCAAGTGTCAACTAAAACCACTGATAAAAACGCTAAATCAAAAACACATAGTGTTTATAAACATTGTCGCTAGCTACTTACACTTGATCCAGCAGCTCACGACACAAAACTTTCACAATATGTTCCATCACTAACTTCATATACCTATACCCTGAAGTATAACCTTCCATCTTGAAGCTGTGCCATAATCACAGAGAGTTCGGTGAGGAAACGATCTCTTAATTCACAGTTTTGTCAGTGGAGTGAATTCCATGTTCAAACATCAACACAGTGACATCATCACCTTAAAGGTGAACTATGCTTCCATTCGCAGATGGTGTCACATGCTCTCAATGCTCTTGAAGGAGCGCCACCAGCAGCAAAAAGTAATCCCCCTGGTCCTAGTGCCAAGACCTCAACATATGAAAAAATGTTCATTAAACATCAAAAAACATATATAATTCAATATGTAAAGCTTAGCGATTTAGGTAACACTCAGAAGACCGATAACAGCTCTTAATACATAATCTATTAAAAATGAGCCTAATATGTTTAAAGGGTAATGCTTCCTGACACTATAAGCATAAATACATACTGAATATAGATCGCAACTCTTCTGTAGTTACTATCAAACAGAGTAATATATAACAATTTTTTACCCAATAGATTTCATATATTACAATGTGGCTATGATGCTCTAGAGGCCTCAAGTAGAGCTGCTGTTACAGGATCAGTCATTCGTAGACATGACTGGCTTAGGGAACAAACCTTGCCTGATCATGTTAAAGCTAAACTACTAGATGCTCCTTTACAAAAGGATGTATTATTTGGTACTAATGCTGAGGAGATACTACGGAAAATGGAAGAAAAAGCTAAATCTATGCAAGCTGTCAAAGCTTTTCTACAGGTACAACCACCACGTTTTAGCAGAAATTGGCCTTTAAAAAACTGGTCCTTTCCAGCCACGGACAAGCCGCAAAGAGGTAGTTACAGGCGCACAAGGGGCAGAGGACAATCTCAAGGATCATATAGAGGCAGACAATGGCAAACTCCAGCACCAAGAGGTGGCGAAGACAGTGCACAACAATACAGGAAACAAACCCAATGACTTTCCCCTTTGCATGCCAAGCAAGTCTCAGCTGGCAGCACCCTTGGGAGGAAAACTGGCATTATTTTCAAAAAATTGGCATATTATCACAACAGACAAATGGATCCTGGACATTATAAACAGAGGCTACAGATTTCATTTTCACACACTTCCAAAAATGAGGCATGCCGAACCTGCCACACAATCAAAGGGCAGAGGCTCAAATACAAATTTCAAAGCTCATGGACATGAAAGCTATTCAAGAGGTACCTACTCACGAACAAGGTCAAGGTTTTTATTCCAGACTATTCCTGGTACCAAGGAAGGGAACCGATTGGAGACCCATTTTGGACTTATCCATCCTAAACACATTTCTACTCGTATCAAAATTCAAGATGCTCACCTTACAGCAGCTTCTTCCCATGCTGGGCAAGGAGTATTGGCTGGTAACATTGGACCTCAAGGAGGCATACCTGCATGTCCCAATCAGACAAAACTGCAGAAGATATCTCAGATTTCTTGCAGGTTCAATCCACTATCAATTCTCTGCATTGCCCTTTGGCTTATCTACTGCGCCCAGAGTATTCACGAAATGCCTGGCATCAGTAATTGCCTACTGCAAACTTCAAGGGATACAAATTTACCCTTATTTGGACGATTGCCTGATCCAAGCGGACAGCAAACTCATACTTCTGGAACATCTGGCTTATGTAACACGGTTATTGAATTCTCTGGGATACACAGTCAACAAAGAGAAATCCAGGCTAACACCATCTCAGATAATAATTTTCCTGGGTGCCAACTTGGACACAAACACCCAGTTGGCCTATCTTACGCCAGAAAAACAGGGGCAACTAACTCAGTACTTCAAAATACTAGCAAATTGTACCAGGCTAACTGCAAGGAAAATCCTGCAGGCTCTGGGCTTCATGGCATCTTGCATTCTTCTAATCCCATGTGCAAAGTTGCATATGAGGAAACTTCAATGGTACCTAAAAAACCTATGGTCTCAACACAGCCACAGTTTGGAAACAATAATACCACTAATCCCATGTTTGCAAAAGGAATTTCTATGGTGGGCCCAAGCATGCCAAACAAACACAGGTCTACCATTCTGCAAGCCTCAAGCAAATCAAGTCATCACAACAGACGCTTCAGACTACGCCTGGGGGGCACACATGACAGACAGGTGCATTCAGGGCAAATGGTCCCAAAAGGAAAAGCACCTTCACATCAATCAAAAGGAAATGCTAGCAGTGATGAATGCAATTACAGCTTTCAAGGACCTCCTGCATCCAGGGCAATTATTGATAAGAACAGACAACACCACAGTAATGTGGTACATAAACAAACAAGGAGGAACACATTCCTACCCCCTGTGCAGGCTGGCCATGTCACTTTGGAATTTGGCTCTGGAATGGCAAATCGAACTTCAAGCACAGTACCTGCTAGGTTTGGAAAACACGCTGGCAGACAATCTAAGCAGAAATATGACAGACCTGCACGAATGGAAGTTGCATCCTCAACTGTTTACAAAGATAATCCAAGCGTGGGGAAGGCCAGACATAGATCTCTTTGCCTCACACAGGAATCATCAATTGACAAAATTCTGCTCAAGGACATTCCATTCAAAGGCGTGGAGAGTGGACGCCCTTTCTTTCAGTTGGGCAGTACGGACAGTTTACGCCTTCCCACTTCTTTTGCCTCTTCTGCCCAAGGTGCTCTTGAAAGCAAGAGCAGACAGACCGAAGATGATACTGATCGCTCCAGACTGGCCAAGACAACACTGGTACCCACTCCTGAGGAGCCTAACACATTCTCCTCCCTGGACCCTACCTCTAATGCCTCTTCTACTGACTCAGCACAGCTGCAAAACTCTTCACAGTCAGCTGACAACACTCAATCTGGCTGCATGGAAAATTACTTAACACCACAACAGACCCTACTCTCCAAGGAGGTGCAGGATGTCATTTTGGAGGCCAGAAGGCCATCTACTAGAAAGGCTTACTCCGCAAAATGGAAACGGTTTTGCGCTTGGAATGAGAAAAAAAGCCAGGATCCTAGAAAACTGAATTTACCTCAGATATTACAGTATCTAGCTGAGCTGTTGAACAGTGGACTTTCATTTCCCTCCATCAAAATCCATGCCTCAGCCATTTCTGCTGAATACAACACTGATCCACCATTATTCTCCCACCCACTCTTAAGACAGTTCCTCAGAGGGGCTAAGAATATAAGACCTCCAAGGAAACAACCAATACCAGCCTGGGATCTTAATTACATTCTAGAAAAATTAACATTGCCTCCCTTTGAACCAGCTGCCTCAACAGATTTGCAATATTTGTCCTGGAAAACAGCTTTCCTTCTGGCCATTACCTCAGCTCGTAGGGTTTGAACTACAAGCCCTCATGGCTGTGCAGCCCTTTCTCATCTTCCATCAGGACAGGGTTTCCCTACGAACCATCCCGTCATTTATGCCTAAGGTAGTATCCAGGGTAGCTTTAAATCAGGCCATACACTTACCTACCTTTTACCCCAATCCTCAAAACAAAGGGGAAAGGCTGCTACATTCCTTAAACATCCATAGACAGCTACGTTACTATTTGGACAGAACAAAGCCTTTCAGGAAATCAGAACAACTCTTTGTGTCCTATGCTGTAGGAGCTCAAGGGAAGCCAATTTCCAAACAGACTATTTCAAAATGGATAGGCCACTGCATATGGTTTTGTTACTCCTTTCATGGTAAATCTGTACCTGCAGGCATCAGACCCCACTCCACAAGGGCCACAGCTACCTCTGCAGCCTTCCTCAGAGGAGTCCCTACCAAAGATATTTTGGAGGCAGCCACTTGGAGTTCTGTGCATACCTTCACTAAACACTACCACCTACCTTTATACTCCAAAACTAGAGCAGGCTTTGCCACTGCTGTGTTGCAGGGCATTCTGGCTCCTCCCAGTTCCACCTAGTGCCTACCACCCTGTGCGTAGCTTTGGGATTCTACCCATCTGTTATGACTGCAGCTGTATGCACGATGAACATAGTACAGTTTTGTACTTACCATAAATGTAGATGTTCGAGTGCTAATACAGCTGCAGTCCAGGTTTTCCTCCCTCCTTCCCCTCTGGGTACAGACCTAGTGGCTAACTCCTCATCTCACAACTTGATTGGGTTATCCTTCTATGGTGTATTTGCTTGCAACTACTGGTTTTTGATTATATTGCAATGCATGATTATATATTATATATATATATATATATATATATATATTTTTTTTTTTTTTTTTATATATTTTGCCTTCCTTCTGGGGGCACCTGACATCTGGGGCAAGAAAGACTGAAGAAAATGGCGTCGGCTGTGTCTTATATACCCCTGTCGCACTGACGTCAGGAAAGAAAGCGACGACAACCGACGCTGGACCTAGACTTTGGAATTCGGCCGACCGAGGACCCGCTTGACGGCAGGAGAACCCATCTGTTATGACTGCAGCTGTATTAGCACTCGAACATCTACATTTATGGTAGCTACAAAACTGTACTTTCAGTCAAAAGCAGTTGAAACTCCAGCTTTTGTGCAAGACATGACTTCCAGTAGTCTACAGGAAAGAAATAAGTCAAATGTGCTCAGAGCTGATTGAAATAAACGAAACACTGAAGGAGTGTATCAACTCAAATAAGAAAAAGTTGGAAAAATGGAAGAAGCTTTAAACAGATATTCATATGAACTGATAAAACTGTCCAAATCAGAGGTTGAAATGAAGAAAAGGCTGGCTGAATATGAGACTGTTCAAATAAGTTCATAGGAGGTTATTGGGGCCTTTATAAGCCTAGCCCTGTTAATCTTAAGTATCTCCATTTGTTCTTTTTTGGTAGTTTGCAGAACAAATTTATGAAAAGAGTGGATCTGTGATCAGCACTGGCTTACCCCTCTCCACGAGGGATATGGGTACCACCCCAGGGGCAAATTTCTGGTTTCCCATCCAGTTATCTAGGTTGTGTTTGAATAAGGTCAGTGAGGAGCTCTGTTTTATGCAAATAGGAAGTCTATTCCAGAGAAGCAGCAGCCTCTGGAAGACTTATCTGTCTGTCCAGCATGTTCTGTTAATGTCAGAAGCTAGGTTGATATCCCTTGAACAAGTGACTCTTATGCCATTTGACTTGCGGATGTCCAGCATTTCCATTAGGGCAAGGTTGGAGGTTGTCCTATAGGCCAGGCGCAAGTCACCTCTCAGCAGCCTGTACTATACAGAGTAAAGTGACTGGGCTTTCAGCCTGTCCATGTAGGTCATGGTTTGGAGTCCCTGCATTTTCTTAGTGAGAAACCTCTGAGGTCTCTCCAGCTGCAGTAGCTGGAAAGAGTCGGAGCTTAGTCCTCTGCAGTTACTGCCAAAGGTGTAGTTTGAATTGTTATATGTATATATGTATTTTATAAACAACATGTCCTTCAGGGTAGAGAAGTTAAGATGAGCATAAGCAGACCAAGAAGAGATGTTAAAAAAAATGATAGAATTAGAGGACAGAGCAATTAGGGAAAACCTGAGGTTTTCTGCTGTACCACAGAAACTGGAAGGAGCAGACGGTATTTATTTTATGAAAGCACAAATAAGCAACTGGACTGGTATTTTACAGTATGAGTCATTAATTGAAAGGGCACATTTTGTGTATGCTCCAAACTTGGCCATGCGAAAGCAGGCCAGACCTTTAATAGTAAAGATGCAATCTTACCAGCAGAAAGAGTGTATTCTGACAAAACTGTGGCAGAAGGACAAAGTACGAAAACTGGAAGACAGTAGTGTTTTTGGAAAATGTTTACTTTCTGTACACCAGGCAAAAGAGGAATAAATGTATTTCAGCAATCAGGGAATGTCAAGAAGCAGGTGTGAGTTTCAAGCTGCTGTATCCAGCTATTTTCAGAATATTTTTTTCCTGGAGGGTCAAAATCATTTTTTATGCAGAACATGCTAAGGAGGAAATGCAAAAGTTGTCCAATAGAAAGTGAGCTATCAAACAGAAGGGGATTCTGCTTCTTATTCCTCTGGTAATAAAGCCCATACAGAGAGACTGTGTCTGTGAGGGTCTATATCATAACATCGAAGTGTCAAAACTTTGAATGTTACAACATCGAACCCAAAACCACGAAAGCTGAAAACCTCGAAGACTGAGAACAGCGATTTTTTTTTCCCTCGGGGGAAAAAAATCTCTGTTCCATTGCAAAATGCGAAACACACGAACACTACAAACTATTTCTAATGTGGGGAGCTTCGGCCCCCACACTCCCCACACCCCCCCTACTTAAATATACCAACTTCGAGATCACACCACAGTGGAGGAAATAGTGAAGCCATGGAAGTGGCCCACCGAATTCTTTTCCTGGGAAAGAATTCGATGTTCCGCGGCTTCGATATTTTCAGTCTTCAATCTTTCAAGTTCGAGGCTTTGGTATTCAAACTTTTCATCGTTCGATGTTTAGATATACACCCGTCTATGAAACCTTTTCCAGTGTTCCAAAAAAAAAAAATGCTTGCTAGAAAGAAAAACGCAGAAGAGTTGACTGGAAGAACTAGGAGTATGTTGGAAATGATGAGAGATTGAGATCAACAGAAAGAATACCAGCAACTCAGAAACTGATGAATAAATGTGGGTTTACAAAGCATTAATTATATTTGTGATGTATGAGGGAAGAAGAAAACCTGGAAATACTGGACTTTTTTGGCTTTGTTAAATTTATAGGGGACTCCAAAGTGTATGCCCTACTTCATGTCATTACTGTTTGGAAGAACATTTGGGAGAGGGGAAGAGGAAGGAAGAAATTAACTGTAAGTAAAACAAAATTTTGTTCTGGACAGTATTTTTATAATATGTGACCTATACTGCTTGCTATAAAGTAAAGCTTTTTCAGTTATTTTTGTGTGTAATAGGGATACCAAAGTAAACAGGTGCCCCTGATTTTTCCTACTTTATTTCTTCTTGCTCAGTTTTAAGAAGTGTAGGCACTGTAGTGTAAAGCCTGGATAAGAGAGCATGATATAAGAAAAACTGATATGCTTTTTCTTACTTTTGCATATGGAAATGATTGCATTAAGGTGCTTGTCTTGATTTAATAATAAGTTTTAAGGGGATGCAAATAAGTAAAAGAAAACTAAATATATTGAAAAGTTTTCCTCTAGCACTTAAATGTTCACAGTGCAAGTATGTGTGGCAGAAGGCAACTAGTAGCTAGTTGGCCAACACTTTCCCCTGTCACTTTTCCCCACTGTAGTGTGGTCTAGGAGTTGAGCTATATATATATATATATATGGTTCTAGGTCATAACATCGACACCGACTTCACCGACGCGAAAACACCGACACAGAAATCATCGACACTACAAATCACGGACATTTAACAGGTAAGGGGTTACATTTCGCTAATCATGCCTACCATGTTTCAGGAAGTGTGGCAGTGTTATGATAATTGTATTACTTAGTCCTTATGGTAGGCATGATTAGCGAAAGTTAAACACCTTACCTGTTAAATGTCCGTGGTTTGTAGTGTCGATGATTTCTGTGTCGGTGTTTTCGCGTCGGTGAAGTCGGTGTCGCTGTTCTGGTTGTCGATGTTATGACCCAGAACCATATATATATATATATATATATATATATATATATATATATATATATATATATATATATATATATATATATATATATATATATATATGGGTTTAAAATACTGACGTTTGTGAGACATGGAAGTGTTGGCCAAGTAGTTACTGTCCCTATCTCACAGATTTGATGATGTGCACGTTTGATGGATGTGGTTTTGATGCTTTACATTCAAAGATGTGCCATTTGATGGTTAGCCCTTTCAATGATTAAACATAGACCCCTATCCTGTCTACTTTTGCCAAGCATTAAAAATTGGATGCAATTTCCAGATCTGGGGCCTCATTTGTAACTTTGGTCTTGAAAGATATCCTGTAATGATGCCAGTCAAGGAGAAGGTAGCCTGGGATTCTTCCCCAGTAGTCTGATTGGAAGGGAGATTGAAATAGTAAATGTAAGTTATGTACTTACCATAACTCTAATCCTTTTTATCCTGCTACTTCTGATGCAACATCTCCCATCCATTTAACATCCTGGTCCATATTTCCATTAGATGGTTGTTCTTCTGGGGTATAGTCATGTGGTAGTGGACAACTTGATCTGAACTTTGGGGGGGAGGGGTGAGAGGATCACAGGTCATCATCTGGTAGCAAAGCTCCATAACTCAAGGCTGAGAGCACTGACAAGCAGCCAGATTGGATCCGACAGGTGGCCCCAGTATCAGTAGTCATAATGGACAGACTAGGTTGAAAATGAGCCATTGTTATGGTAAATACATAATTTCTGGGGGTTTTTTTCCTGTGCATAGTTTGCAGCTTGTTACTGCATTAGTTTACGTAACTGTTAGCATTAATGTTTTCATTGTTTTCTAACACTGTGATTGGATCATGTGGTTTTTATTTGCTCTTGCTTTTTTTGGTCTAGCAGATCCCAGAAAATGTTTTTTGGACTAGTGCACCTACCCAGTCAACAAATGTTAAAATATCCCCTTGGAGGTGCACTGGGAATGTGGATGTAAATTTAACATATAAACAAGAATACAGCAATGTGGTATACATTAACAACCTCATAAATGGATTTGCAGTATAATTGCAGCACCGATATTTATTTATTTATGTATTTTATTAATTTACATTTGTTTACAGGAATAGTCCAATTTGGTCAGCAAAAGTAAGGCCCTTATCAGTGAAGGCACAGTGAGAAAAACTCCATAGATAAATATGAAAAAGTTAGAGCACATTAGCATAGCTTGATTCACTTTGACAGTAATCTACCCTATTAGACCAGAGAACAGGACCCAGTACCTCACCTTCCTCTTATTCTGACCCTGGGAACTCAGTCTTTCTCCATTCAGCAATTTTGCAACAGTCATTACCTTTTCCAGGATCTGAGGCCAGTGACTTCTGACTTACATAATGCATAATTGAAGGCAGTCCTTGTGAACTATCCATTTCAAGTTGAGCCAAGTTAAATAGCTGCATTCCTGATGGGGAAAAAAACACTAGACAGTGTTGGGATTGATTTTATCCAGAAACCAGATGACAAAATGAACCAAAATCATTCTCAGATGACCATATGTCCTTTCTGCTTCAGACAGTGGCAGTAGACAGTCAAGTCCTTCTTCCTCCTCTAAAATATCACAGCCTGTATTTACGCATCTTCACTCTTTCTTCTTGTGTAACTACCTTCTGCTGATTGTACACAACTGGCTGCTGAACTTTGTCTGCTTATTCCTACATGCACCACTCTCTGGTGCAGTGATTGACATCAAGTTATGCTGTTTTAGAATGATTTATCCACATTTCACGTTGCTTCATGTATCAGTTTAACAAATCTGAAACAACTTAAATTTTTTGCCATTTGACACAACTTGCAAAACACCATCTAAATTTGTTTTCCAGAGCCATATGACTTATTGATTTTATTGGTCTTCTTCATTATGTGGGAACTCCACATCCACAAGCATCTTGTCTTCACTGTTTCTCAAGTCCAGGGACAGCCTGTATTTTTTTCTGGTTGTATTGATTTAATCTACTGTTTAGAAGGGATGGTAATAGTATAGATGTTTCTTTGGAAAGTATTTTCTTTGAAGAGGTTAAGTATGGATGTTCATCATGTTACACTGCTGCAGTCATTACACTTGGGTTATCCTGCCATCAGGCGGTTCCCCAGTCGGCCTGAGTTCCAAAGTCTTGGTCCGGCGCCGGTTGCTGTTGCCTCCTCCCTGACATCAGTGTGACAGGGGTATATAAGATGCAGCCAATGCCATTTTCTTCAGTCTTTCTTGCCGCGCGGTGCCCGAAGCAAAAGCAGTTCGCAAGTGCCGGTCGGCCGACTCCTGAGATTTTCATTCCGAATCCAGAACCGAAGTCTTCTACAAAGCTAAGTACCCCATTGGGGAAACTTTTTCTTGCCTCAGACTGATGTCAGTAAAAGTTAATAACTGTATTTCTTGTGGGAAGCAAATACCTCATAAGGATTTCCATTCCTATTGTATCCCATGCCTAGACCCAGACCACAACGTCACTGGTTGTCAGTTTTGTGCTAGGTTTAACAAGCGCACTATTAAATGTCAGTTTGATTTTGCCCGACATTATTTTGGCAGAAAATTCAATTACACCATGCCGTTGGAACTTCCAACGACTGGAATACATAAAAAGCGCAAAGACAAGGTTAGGCATCCGAGGCCCAAAACTGATGACAAAGCCTCTTCTAGGCCAGTCACCGGTTCTCCGGTTTTCAGCGAGGTGCCTTCGCAGCCCCTGATGACCACCTCTGCAGAACCACAGGCCGCCTCCGACTTCCACATGGAGATGGCTGGGTCTTCGGACGCACAAGTTTTTCAGCCTACCGAAACTAATCCATCAGAGGGATCCGGAGTAGCTGAACAACCCTCAGCTTCAGAGAGTGTTTTCAGACCAAATCACTTAAGCATTAAAACCCTCTGCTAAGTCTAAACCTTCTTTAAAAACAAAGAAACAAATACAGCATTCTCCAGGACAGGCCACCATGCCTAAGAAACAAATGCTCAAAATGGCCGAAGACCTAATCACTCTGATCAGGGGGTCCCATCCCCCTCCTGATAAAAGGCCTAGACAGGATGCAGACTGACTCATCTGACCAGGTGTCCATCTCATCAGATTCATCCTCAGACTTAGGATATTCTTTATCCCCTTATGAGGATTCTGATGCTGAGGAATCAATTCCATCAGCCTCTCTGCCTGAGGACTACTTCTTTGGGGAAACCTTACATACCATGAGGGAGCATTTCCATTGGGAAGGCCAGGATTACTCAGAATCCAAGAAAAGGCTCAGAGACTTCCTTTTATTACCTCAACACAGACCCCTTGCTATTCCGCCAGTGTTAGATATTGTGGATGATGTGTATACTGAAACCAGCTTAAATCCTGATTCTTTACCTCCAGCCCCAGTTAAGCCTGACAGATACTACAGAGTCCCTGACTCACACAAATTTCTTTATAAAAGCCCTGTTGCTGACTCTGAAACTATTTCTCAGGGACCCAACGGGGTTAAGGCCTCATCAGCAAAGAATCCAGTTCCCTCTGACAGAGATTCCAGAGCATTAGACAGATGGGGGAAGAAAGTATATATGTCTGCAACTTTAGCAATGAGAGCCTTAAATTGCCAGTTTCACATGCTAAAATATCAGCAATTTTGATGTCTCTGTTGAAACAAAAAATGCTTCCAGATTCTGATCCTCCTAATTTTAAAGAAATGCAGGATTTATTGCATGTAGCTGAACAAGTGGGAAAACATACTTTGCAATGTGGTTTTGATTCCTTAGAGGCCTCCTGTAGAGCAGCAGTTACAGGCTCTATCATTAGATGGCATGCTTGGTTAAAAGAACATATGTTACCAGATCATGTTAAAGCAAAATTATTGGATGCACCTTTGCAGCAGGATGTGTTATTTGGAGTTAAGGCAGAAGAGGTATTAAAGAAAATGGAGGATAAGGCAAAATCTATGCAAATGGTGAAGGATTTCTTACAGGTTCAGCCTCCTCGATTTAGCAGAAATTGGCCAACAAAGAATTAGTCCTTTCCAGTTACAGACAGACCTCAAAGGGGCAGATACATACGTCCAGGAGGTAGAGGTCAACCACAAGGTCCTTACAGGCCTCGACAATGGGGTGCGTCAGGACAAAAAGAAGGATAAGACAGGCCACAACCATGTAAAAAGCAGCCCCAATGACTTCCCACTACAGCTGCCAAACAGCTCTCTCTTGGCAGCCCCCTTGGGAGGAAAACTGGCACTTTTCTATCACAATTGGCATATGATCAAAGACAAATGGGTTCTCAACATTGTATCTCAAGGTTACAGGTTCCACTTTCACACTCTGCCAAGGTTAAACAGAATGCCAAATCTGCCACCAAATCAATGAGCAGAGGCTCAAAAACAAATTACAGCACTCATGGGCATGAAAGCTATTCAAAAGGTACCACCACAGGAGCAAGAACAATGATTCTACTCAAGACTCTTTCTGGTTCCCAGAAAGGACAAAGCCTGGAGGCCCATTCTGGATCTTTCTTCTCTAAACACTTACCTGGATGTTCCGAAATTCAAGATGTTAACACTACAGCAGCTTCTTCCCATGCTGGGCAAGAAAGCTTGGCTCGTGACCTTGGACCTCAAGGAGGCATACCTGCATGTCCCTATCAGACAAAACTGCAGAAGATACCTCAGATTCATAGCTGGTTCAATGCACTATCAATTCTCTGCACTGCCCTTTGGCTTATCTACTGCGCCCAGGGTCTTCACAAAGTGCTTGGCACCAGTAATTGCATTTTGCAGCCAGAAAGGAATTCAAATTTATCCATACTTGGATGACTGCCTGATTCAAGCAGAGAGCAAGGACATTCTTCTAAAGCATCTGGCATTTGTAAAAAAGTTATTAAATTGCCTAGGGTACACAGTAAACGAAAAGAAATCAAAACTAGTGCCCTCACAAGAGATAATATTCCTGGGTGCCAGCTTGAACACAACGGCCCAGATGGCTTATCTCACGCCAGACAAGCAAGGACAACTGACTCAGTACTTTCAATTGATGGCAACAAGGACCCAGCTCCCTGCAAGAAAAATTCTGCAGGCCTTGGGTTACATGGCATCTTGCATACTACTAATTCCATATGCCAGACTGCATATGAGGAAACTACAATGGTACCTAAAGAGTGTCTGGTCTCAACTCTGTCAAAGTTTGGAAACCATTATACCACTAATTCCTTGCCTTCAACAGGAGTTTCGATGGTGGGCTCAAGCTTGTCACTTCAACAAGGGACAGCCTTTTACTCAACCTGCAGCCAGGCAAACGCTGACAACAGATGCATCGGATTACACCTGGGGAGCACACATGGCAGGATAATATATTCAGGGCAAATGGCCCGCAGAACAAAGGCATCTTCACATCCATCAAAAAGAGATGCTAGCTGGAAAAAATGCCCTTATAGCTTTCAAGGACCTACTGCATCCAGGACAACTACTACTACAGACAGTTAACACCACAGTTATGTGGTACATAAACAAGCAAGGGGGCACTCACTCCTATCCCCTTTGCAGACAAGCCATGACCTTGTGGAACACAGCTCTAAACTATCAAGTTCATCTGCAAACACAATTCCTGCCAGGAGAGAAAAACACACTGGCAGACGAATTAAGCAGAAATATCATGGATCCCCATGAATGGGAATTGAATCCACGAATATTCAGAATAACACAGAAATGGTGGAGCCCGGACATAGATCTGTTTGCATCCCCAATGAACTGCCAGCTACAGAAATTCTGCACAAGGAGTCACCATCCACAAACATGGAAAGTGGATGCCCTCTCATTCAGCTGGAAAAACCTACAAGTATACGCTTTCCCACCACTACCTCTCCTTCCAAAGGTAGTCATAAAAGCCAGGCAAGAAGAGCCAAAGATGATCCTGATTGCACCAGACTGGCCTCGCCAGCACTGGTACCCAATCTTAAAGAACTTATCACAAGGACCACCCTGGATATTACCTCAAATCCCACATCTGCTGACTCAGCACAACAATCAAATACTTCACAGCCAGCTAAAGACCTTAAACCTAGCTGCATGGAAGATTCCTTAGTCAAGCAAGCAATGCCTCTCTCCAAAGCTGTTATGGATGTCATTCTGGAGGTCAGAAGGCCTAGTACCAGGAAAGCCTATTCGGATAAATGGAAGAGATTCTGCGCCTGGAACCAGGTTCACAGCCTTGGCCCTCTTGTCCCAAACATTCCTCAGATACTACAATATTTAACTGAGATGCTGGACAAAGGCCTCTCCTTTTCATCCATCAAGATTCATGCCTCTGCCATCTCTGCTCATTACAACACAGATCCCTCAATTTTCTCTAACCCTTTGCTAAAACAGTACCTCAGAGGGGCTAAAAACATAAGACCGCCCCATAGAGCACCTACCCCAACTTGGGACCTCAACTTTGTGTTGGAAAAATTAACTTTACCTCGTGTTGAGCCAGCTAACACAGCAGATTTAAAATATATCTCTTGGAAAACTGCTCTGCTCCTGGCAATAACATCAGCTCAAAAAGTTTCAGAATTACAGGCACTAATGGCAGTGGAACCTTTCCTCATTTTCCACCAAGACAGGGTGTCCTTAAGAACTAACCCTATGTTTATGCCAAAAGAGGTATCAAGTGTGGCTCTAAACCAAACTATTCACTTGCCAACTTTTTATCCAAAACCACAGAATAAAGGGGAAAGACTACTGCATTCTTTGGACATACACAGGCAGTTACACTTCTACTTGGACAAAAGCAAAGCTTTCAGAAAGTCTGAGCAATTATTGGTAGCATATAGGTTCATAGGTTCATAGGTTTATACTAGGCTATCTGCCCTAAGGCATTTATAAGCCTAGCCCAAATTTTTGTGGCTTACGCCACCCCTTATATTAAAAAATACTGTGCCCATTAGTTTGTTGTGCCTCTGTCCAGCAGTGACACAGAGATGATTCCCGGGGTAAACCTACGATCTCCCATCCACAGGTCTAGATTTCTCTTGAACAGAGTCAGCGAGGTGCTCTGCCTCACATGGACCGGGATTTTATTCCACAGCATAGGGAGTCTCTGAGTGATAAATCTATCCCTCCAGCACGTCCTATTTATATCCGTGCTAAGGTTTAAGTCGCTTGCTCTAGTGGTTTTGGTGGATTTGGATTTTTGAGGTGGAGCATGTCCATTAATTCCGGGTTGGACATGGCCTTGTATGTCAGGCACATGTCACCTCTGAGCAGACGGTATGCGACTGAATAGAGCTGGAGTTTCTTCAATCTGGCAGCATATGACAGATTTTGGAGTCCCTTTATCCTTTTGGTGAGGAACTTTTGGGGTCTCTCCAATTGCTGCAGATGTCGGGTGAGATACATCCCGAATGGGGCATTGTACTCGATCATTGGTCTGATAAGTGAAGAGTACAGGGGAACAATGACCTCACTAGAACTGGATGTGAATCCCTTCATGATCAGGTGGGCAATGTAGAAGGTCTTTCTAACCACTTTAGCAATGTGAGTGTCAAAAGAAAGGCTACTGTCAACCTGGGTCCCCAGGTCCCTGATAACCTCTTCTGTGCTTAGTGGATTGCCACCTATATGGTAGCTTGGGGTTACCTTGTTTTTCCCGAAGGGTATGACTATACATTTTTTGGCGTTTAACTTCAGGCCATGGCTCTGGCACCAGCTATCTGTTTCCGTGAGTCCCTTCTGAAGGATATCCGTGTCTGATGCACTTTCCACTATGGCCCAGTTTGCAGTCGCCTGCAAACTTTGTCAGCCAAAGTCCTCCCATGTTGGCCTGTACTTCTGTGAAGTAGATGCCAAACAATAGGGGGCCAAGGACCGAGCCCTGTGGGACACCACTTGTGACCGGCTTGGAGTCTGACACAGTGCCAGCAACTCTAACCCTGTGGGTTCTGTCCTTAAGCCAGTTTGCAACCCATCTTGTGACATATGGGTTTACATTTAAGCTGGTAAGTTTTTCTACAATACCCGAGTGGGGTATTGTGTCGAAAGCCTTTGCAAGGTCAAGGTAGGCTATATGGACTGCCTTTCCCTCATCAATGGCCTTGGTGACTGTTTCGAAGAAGTCGACCAAGTTCAAAAGGCATGATCTTCCTTTGACAAAGCCAAACTGGGTCGGGTCCAATGTCTGCAAGTCCCCTATATCTTTGTTTATGAGCTCCATTATGATCCTCTCCATAGCTTTGCAGACTAGACTTGTTAAGCTTATGGGGCGGTAATTACCAGGGTCCGTAGAGGCGCCGCCTTTGTGGAGTGGGACCACAGTTGCCGTACGCCACTCCTTGGGCACGTATCCTGTGGTAAGGCTGAGATTAAACAGCTGCCTTATGTGCGGATTTCATTCCTCATTTAGCTCGTGTAGCACACAGCCGGGGACACCATCCGGTCCCATTGATGCTGTGTTTTTAGCTTTAGAAAGAGCAGCTTTCACCTGCGCATTTGAGATGTCTGGGAGGCTACACTCGGCTGGGATAGTTATCTCTCCTTTAGGGGGGAGGGGTGAAGTTTGCACTGAACCTGTCTGCCAGTATGTTGGCAATGTCTGTGGGTTCAGTGATTTTTGTATCATTTTGGACTAATTCTGAGCATATCTGGGAGTTTCCACCCAGGTTCCTAACATAGCTGAAAAAGGCCTTATGATTGTCCTTTGAATCCATGGCAATTTTTCTCTCAAAATTGGCCTTAGTTGATTTTATGAGTGCTCGTATTTTTTACTAATAATGATCAGGGTGACTTCCCTTTTATGGATTTTGTTCTATCATGTAATAGCTTTCTCCTCTTATTGTAAAGTTTGTTAATGGCTGGGGTCCACCAGACTGGACGCTTGCCCTTTGTGGAAAGAGTCTTGGTTTTATTTGGGATTGCCTGATCCATGCAGTCCTGGAGGTGTTCATAGAAGGCATTTGTAAGGGCTTCCGCAGCTTGGGTTGTGGTTTCCTCTGGCTCAGGGGCCTTGAAGGATACCACACCAGTCTTGAGTAGTGTGAAGTTTGCTTTAGAGAAGTTCTTCACTATGGTCTTTTTGTTTGGGGTGGGGGCGGATGTGGATTTCCAGTGAGATTAGTTTATGATCAGATCTCACCAATGAGGGATATACTTCCGGTGTGGAGCATTTTGTCCCCATGCTTGTGACAATGAGATCTAGTATATTTTCTCCTCTCGTGGGAACAGTGACTAGCTGTTCCATGGCATTTGAATTTATGAACTCCAGGAACCGTTGGGCTAGAAAGTTAGGGCTTGAGTAATGTTCCCTGTCTATATTCGGGTAGTTGAAGTCACCCAATATGATGGTGTTGGGAGATACATTTATACCCTCCAGTGTCTTCAGGAAGGCTGTGTGGGGTTCCTGAGTTTGAGAGGGTGGCCTGTAGCATGCTACAATTTGTAGAGCAGTTTTGCCTATGGTTAGTTGCACCTGGATGGTTTCCAAGCTTGATGCGTTGCCACCAACCTGGAGGTGTGGGTATCCTTTATGAATATGGATACACCCCTCCTTTTGTGGTGTGGTCCGGGTTTTGGGGCCGAACGCATGATATGAGGTAAAACCTAATAGTGCCGGGTGCTCTCAAGAGCCTTGAACCAGGTTTCAGTTACAGCACAGACATCGATGTTCTCCATACTGAGAAGGGCCTCGAGTGCATGCATTTTGAGATTTAGACTTCTGGCATTGAGCAGCATTACCCTCAGTTTCTTCCCATTTTGTTTTCTAGGGTGGTAGGTTTAGAATTTGAGCCTTGCCTAAAAAGGCACTATGGGGGTGGCAAGAGTCTTAGCCAATATCCGAATCCCAGGGTGACAGGTGCAAGCCGTCCCTTGCAAAGCAGCGTGGCTTGTCAAGCATGTCATCCCAGGCAGACAGACACTGGATCCCCTTTGAATGACACCAGACATTAAGCCAATTGTTAAAGCTGATCATCTTGTCTCTATATTGTGGCATCATTCTTGGTGAAGGAAGGATACTGCTCAGGGTTAAGGTCATACCTGCCTGGGCTACATAATCAGAGAGCTCCTCTATGTCTCTTTTCATGTAGTCCAGGGAGGTACGTCTCAGGTCGTTCACACCAGCATGGACAATGACTGTGTCATATTTGTACTTGCCGTGGAGTGACCCGAGTGCTTGTGTTATGTGGCGGATTCTAGCGCCCGATAGGCAGCTTACTGTGACCCTCTCCTTGTTCAGCCTGGTGAGTGGGACATCATTGTGTCTGACTATGGAGTCACCTATGACAAGTATGTTTGGTGTTGTATTTGGCCTTAAGGGCTGTGAGTGCTTTGCACACTGCTTTTGTGGTTTATGTGTTGCTTGTGGGGTGTCTTGAGGTAGCAGTTGTTTGGGTGTCTGCTTTGGAGGCCTCTGCTGTTTAGGTAAATTTTACTCAGAGCCTCCAGTATGTCTTTGTGTGTTTATGTGTTTGATTCAGTGGAGTGGTAGCATTATGTGAGGCTGGTTTTGTGGTGTGTGTAGTTGCCTTCTCCTCCTGTCTGGTCTTGCCAGTCCTGAGTTGAGAGAGCTCAGCCTCCAGTTTGGCTAAATAGCTGCATCTCTCGCAAGTATTTGTGTTATGTGGGAGGAGGAGAGGGTTGTCTGTGTACATGAGGCAGTTATAACATTGCCTCAAGATTCCCAGATTCACCAGCTGGACCGGAGAGGAGATTGACAACTGACCTTTGGACATGCTAGAATAATATTGGGAATTCCTTAATTGAAAACAAGGGCCAGTGGGGAGTGAGGGTGTAGTGCTTTTAATTTTTAGTGCTGACTTATATAATTGCTTTAGTGAGCAAGTGCCAGGTAACTTGAGTGCAATGTGTTACAAGTAACTAAATGCAAAAGCGACAAACAGTAACTTTCTTTCAAGTGAAACAAGGAAATAAGTACAGTAAGCAATGCAGATATCACTAGTGATCCGCAGAAGCTGAGAAGTTGCGTATTAGGTGGAATTAGCTTCCAGGAAATAACAAGCAAACAAACAACAAGCATATAAACAAAGCTAGATTCAGCAGGCCTGGATCTAGTCTATGCTAGAGCAAACAAGGTGAACCAATTTCAGTAAGATACAGTTCAAATATTCAGGCACTATAAACCTCTAACCAGAAATTCCCAGCTCAGAAGGGCAGAGTCCAGCCTCTTCTCCCACAAGAGTGCAGACCACGAACCTTCTTAATGTAAAATAACTGGCCTGAAGCCCAAGTGCATAAACCAGAACTAATACACTTGGACACTGGGCTCTCAATCAGCAGTTCCCAACTTAGAAGGATGAAAGCTACCTGTCCTGCCACCACAGTGCTTGCCACAAACCTTCCTAATGTAAAACAACTGGTCTGAAGCCCAAGTGCTTAATCCAAAAGACTTGAATGATAGCTACACTTTAATCAAGTTACAACCAAGCAGTAATAAATACCATTGAATACTTTAGAGAATGTCTGGATTAGTGCTCAAGTTACACAATCAAAGCTAGATCCAGCAGGCCTGAATCCAGTCTATGCCACAGCAAACAAGGCGCACCAACTTCAGTAAGAAACAGTTCAGATATGCATGCACTGTAAGTCTTTAACCAGAAATTCCCAGCTCAGAAGGGCAGAGTCCAGCCTCTCCTCCCACAAGAGTGCAGACCACGAACCCTCTTAATGTAAAATAACTGGCTTGAAAGCCCAAGTGCTTAAACCAGAATTAATACACTTTTAGAATAACAGACACTGAGCCCTCAATCAGCAGTTCTCAACCTAGAAGGATGTAAGCTACTTGTTCTGCCACAACAGTGCAGACCACAAACCCTCTCAGTGCAAAACAACTAACTGGTCCGAAACCCAAGTGTTTAAACCAAAAGGCTTAGAATGAGTTACACCAAGCAGTAATAAATACAATTGAGTATTTTAAGATGATGCAAAAGTAAAAAGAAGTAGGTAAAAACACAAGTACAGTAAAAGCAGATGGAAATTTTTTTTTTTTTTTCTGAACAAGTGCTGAGATCAAAGAAACAGATTTGAGTGCTGAAACTAGAAAACTGGCTAGTTATAAGAAAAAAAAACAAGCTAGAAGGCTTCCCTCAAACACAGAAGGGCTTGGGGTCTCAGAAGCCTACAAATAGTATGTACCACTTAACAAGAAAGGCAGGAAATAAGCTTAATTTTTTTTTTCTATTTCCCAGATGCTCTCTTTGTACACAGTAGGAGTGCCTGAAATCAGAATATGATCTCACTGCACTCAGTTGAGTGAGCAAATGAGATGGGCCCAGAGGCAGGCTGAGGGGCGGGCAGTTTCAATGCCACTAAGATTAACACCAAAACAAAAACAGGGCGGGTGGGTGGGAATAACTGAAGAGCAGAATAACTTCAGTTAAAAATTCCTTCAATACTCAAATTAAATACTGTATTTTTTTAAAAAAAAAGTGCAGATAAAGGTACTTAAATTCTCTTGTACGTCCAGTTGAATATAACCAAGTTCTTAGCTGGCCAAGCTGAAGTTTTAAAGCAGGAATCATTTCACATGCACCAGTTTAAATATGCAAGGACAGGAAATCAAAGAATGTGGCTACCCCCACACCTGTAATTACTAGCAAATAACAAAATTCAGCCAACACTAGCTTCAGTTCAAGTTACTGAAGAGCAGAATAACTTCAGTTAAAAATTCCTTCAATACTCAAATTAAATACTGTATTTTTTTAAAAAAAGTGCAGATAAAGGTACTTAAATTCTCTTATACATCCAGTTGAATATAACCAAGTTCTTAGCTGGCCAAGCTGAAGTTTTAAAGCAGGAATTATTTCACATGCAGCAGTTTAAATATGCAAGGACAGGAAATCAAAGAATGTGGCTACCCCCACACCTGTAATTACTAGCAAATAACAAAATTCAGCCAACACTAGCTTCAGTTCAAGTTACTGAAGAGCAGAATAACTTCAGTTAAAAATTCCTTCAACACTCAAATTAAATACTGTATTTTATTTTAAAAAGTGCAGATAAAGGTACTTAAATTCTCTTATACGTCCAGTTGAATATAACCAAGTTCTTAGCTGGCCAAGCTGAAGTTTTAAAGCAGGAATTATTTCACATGCATCAGTTTAAATATGCAAGGACAGGAAATCAAAGAATGTGGCTACCCCACACCTGTAATTACTAGCAAATAACAAAATTCAGCCAACACTAGCTTCAGTTCAAGTTACTGAAGAGCAGAATAACTTCAGTTAAAAATTCCTTCAACACTCAAATTAAATACTGTATTTTTTAAACAAAAGTGCAGATAAAGGTACTTAAATTCTCTTATACGTCCAGTTGAATATAACCAAGTTCTTAGCTGGCCAAGCTGAAGTTTTAAAGC
Organism: Protopterus annectens; assembly: GCF_019279795.1. Lineage (NCBI taxonomy): Eukaryota > Metazoa > Chordata > Ceratodontiformes > Protopteridae > Protopterus > Protopterus annectens. Next base: position 630,782,935 of record NC_056746.1, read on the forward strand.
AGGAATTATTTCACATGCAGCAGTTTAAATATGCAAGGACAGGAAATCAAAGAATGTGGCTACCCCACACCTGTAATTACTAGCAAATAACAAAATTCAGCCAACACTAGCTTCAGTTCAAGTTACTGAAGAGCAGAATAACTTCAGTTAAAAATTCCTTCAACACTCAAATTAAATACTGTATTTTTAAAAAAAAAAGTGCAGATAAAGGTACTTAAATTCTCTTATACGTCCAGTTGAATATAACCAAGTTCTTAGCTGGCCAAGCTGAAGTTTTAAAGCAGGAATTATTTCACATGCAGCAGTTTAAATATGCAAGGACAGGAAATCAAAGAATGTGGCTACCCCCACACCTGTAATTACTAGCAAATAACAAAATTCAGCCAACACTAGCTTCAGTTCAAGTTACTGAAGAGCAGAATAACTTCAGTTAAAAATTCCTTCAACACTCAAATTAAATACTGTATTTTTAAAAAAAAAAGTGCAGATAAAGGTACTTAAATTCTCTTATCGTCCAGTTGAATATAACCAAGTTCTTAGCTGGCCAAGCTGAAGTTTTAAAGCAGGAATTATTTCACATGCACCAGTTTAAATATGCAAGGACCGGAAATCAAAGAATGTGGCTACCCCACACCTGTAATTACTAGCAAATAACAAAATTCAGCCAACACTAGCTTCAGTTCAAGTTACTGAAGAGCAGAATAACTTCAGTTAAAAATTCCTTCAACACTCAAATTAAATACTGTATTTTTAAAAAAAAAGTGCAGATAAAGGTACTTAAATTCTCTTATAGTCCAGTTGAATATAACCAAGTTCTTAGCTGGCCAAGCTGAAGTTTTAAAGCAGGAATTATTTCACATGCACCAGTTTAAATATGCAAGGACAGGAAATCAAAGAATGTGGCTACCCCCACACCTGTAATTACTAGCAAATAACAAAATTCAGCCAACACTAGCTTCAGTTCAAGTTACTGAAGAGCAGAATAACTTCAGTTAAAAATTCCTTCAACACTCAAATTAAATACTGTATTTTTTTTTAAAAAAAGTGCAGATAAAGGTACTTAAATTCTCTTATACGTCCAGTTGAATATAACCAAGTTCTTAGCTGGCCAAGCTGAAGTTTTAAAGCAGGAATTATTTCACATGCACCAGTTTAAATATGCAAGGACAGGAAATCAAAGAATGTGGCTACCCCCACACCTGTAATTACTAGCAAATAACAAAATTCAGCCAACACTAGCTTCATTTCAAGTTACTGAAGAGCAGAATAACTTCAGTTAAAAATTCCTTCAACACTCAAATTAAATACTGTATTTTTAAAAAAAAAGTGCAGATAAAGGTACTTAAATTCTCTTATACGTCCAGTTGAATATAACCAAGTTCTTAGCTGGCCAAGCTGAAGTTTTAAAGCAGGAATTATTTCACATGCATCAGTTTAAATATGCAAGGACAGGAAATCAAAGAATGTGGCTACCCCCACACCTGTAATTACTAGCAAATAACAAAATTCAGCCAACACTAGCTTCAGTTCAAGTTACTGAAGAGCAGAATAACTTCAGTTAAAAATTCCTTCAACACTCAAATTAAATACTGTATTTTTTTTAAAAAAGTGCAGATAAAGGTACTTAAATTCTCTTATACGTCCAGTTGAATATAACCAAGTTCTTAGCTGGCCAAGCTGAAGTTTTAAAGCAGGAATTATTTCACATGCGCCAGTTTAAATATGCAAGGACAGGAAATCAAAGAATGTGGCTACCCCCACACCTGTAATTACTAGCAAATAACAAAATTCAGCCAACACTAGCTTCAGTTCAAGTTACTGAAGAGCAGAATAACTTCAGTTAAAAATTCCTTCAACACTCAAATTAAATACTGTATTTTTTTAAAAAAAAGTGCAGATAAAGGTACTTAAATTCTCTTATAATCCAGTTGAATATAACCAAGTTCTTAGCTGGCCAAGCTGAAGTTTTAAAGCAGGAATTATTTCACATGCACCAGTTTAAATATGCAAGGACAGGAAATCAGAGAATGTGGCTACCCCCACACCTGTAATTACTAGCAAATAACAAAATTCAGCCAACACTAGCTTCAGTTCAAGTTACTGAAGAGCAGAATAACTTCAGTTAAAAATTCCTTCAACACTCAAATTAAATACTGTATTTTTTTAAAAAAAAAGTGCAGATAAAGGTACTTAAATTCTCTTATACGTCCAGTTGAATATAACCAAGTTCTTAGCTGGCCAAGCTGAAGTTTTAAAGCAGGAATTATTTCACATGCACCAGTTTAAATATGCAAGGACAGGAAATCAAAGAATGTGGCTACCCCACACCTGTAATTACTAGCAAATAACAAAATTCAGCCAACACTAGCTTCAGTTCAAGTTACTGAAGAGCAGAATAACTTCAGTTAAAAATTCATTCAACACTCAAATTAAATACTGTATTTTGAAAAAAAAAGTGCAGATAAAGGTACTTAAATTCTCTTATACGTCCAGTTGAATATAACCAAGTTCTTTGCTGGCCAAGCTGAAGTTTTAAAGCAGGAATTATTTCACATGCACCAGTTTAAATATGCAAGGACAGGAAATCAAAGAATGTGGCTAAATACTTAAGAACTAAAATTACAGAGTGCTCAGAGGTAACATAGCTATTAAAAGTCCAAGCTTTATCAGAGGGAGAGGAGTAGATGCAGCTGTTATCCACTGGTCTATCACAGAAGAGACCAGTTCCATCCGCTTATAGAGAGATGGCGGTCCCTGACACTACACTAATAAATGTTTAATAGTCACAGCTATATGAAAGAAAGTAATATTGTCTGGTTATATAAAGACATTTCAGATGCACTTTTTTTTGTGTTCCTGAAGAAGTTGCAGATAACCTTAACAGGTTAACGTGTCTGTCGATGCTTGTATATGTAGCTTAACTCAGGGATGCATGACTGCATAAGTTATTGTCTTTTACTATAACTGCAAGTGAAGAGTGTCATCATCTACTGCAGTCGTGTTTTGCTTTTTTTTTTTTCTCAATTATGAACTGTAAATGCTGTTTTTCTCATTGGAAGCGCTAACACTTTTAGTATAGTTGTGACAAGGTTTAAAGATTTTGCCACTATTAGAAAGACTAGCAAGGCTCGTTTGCACCTATTTTATGTTAAGTATAGGGCGACACTGAACCATCTTTTTGCAAATATCTGCATAATAGCTGTGATTAATGAACTGCAATGGTAACTTGTAACTAAGCACTGCTTGTCTGTACCTTTACTTGGCCGCTTTTTTTAATTTGTAAAGCAGTATATATAAAAGGTTATTTGCAACAGTGCGTAATTGGATCTGCCACTGCTAGAAACCCTAGAACGGCACTATCCTGCCTACCATAGATTATTAAACCTCTCATTTTGCTGTCTTCCACCTCAGGAAACTACAATAATTATATTGATCTTACACTGCTAGAAACATTAGAAAGGCACTATCTCCGCACATTATACATTATATTAACCTCCTACTTTGCCAGATTTTCCCTTTTCATTCAGGAAGAGCCAGATTTACAGTGCTAGATATGACAATGTTTAACTGGGTTGGTCACTGTTAGAAACACTAGTCAGGCACTATTGCACCTCTAGTACATTGCTTGTAACCACCTTATCTAAGTAATAGAACGGGAACAGTTATTAGACGACCCTGGTATTTAGCAGAGTGACAAGCACAGCCTATTTCATTAAGTAAAATACCTAGCAAACCAACAAGGCAAACGTTATTTATTGTTCTGGGAATAAACCTGCTCTGCCTCTACATGCACACTCAACCCCCTCTTTTGCTCTTTACCCTCCAGCTTTTTTCTCCATCTTCCTGTCACCCATCTTTAAGCATAACCTCTACTCTCTCTCCTTTTTTACAGCCTAAAAGCTCATTTTTTTTATTCGAGCTGTCCCCCCACCTAGAAACTCTACAAATAAGTACTGAGTAACCAAACAAGCCTCCCAAAGTACTAGACAACGAGGACGCATCCTTCAAACACACAGTGTAGGTTACAGCCTACGGCCTGTTTGCTTAATAGTTTTTGAAATATTTTAGACATAGAAGTCTGTAACAGGACCAGCACACTCACGGAACTACCCGAGGCTGTCCACCCCCCCCCCCCCCACTCCCAACTTATTTTTTCTCTAGTTTTTAAAAAAAAAACATACGCTAGTAATTTTATGGGTGATATGTTGGTACCATTAATGGATATTCCCCCTCTATGCCACTAGGTGGCAGCAAAACACAGATCTTAAAATCTCCTTGCTCATTAACAACGAGCAGATCTAAGCTCCAGTATTCAGTTGTATATAATTAGAACCAACCTCTCTAACAAAATTAACTATTTAACTCCCCTTTGCAATACTTGTAAGTGGAATCTATCCCAGAACACGGGTAGGATTGTAGCAGAATTAATAGTGTCCCGAAAAGAAAATTAAAAAGTAAAGGGTGCTATTTACCTGGGACATTTATCCAGTGCACAATCTCACTGAATAAACTGATTGACTCCTAATACACCGCTTCTTAGCTCTGCCCCGCTCTGTTCGCCCTTCAGGCTGACTCCACTCCCCTACCCTCAAATTCTACCCACCCCCAACACTTCTACATTTATTTTCACCAAACCACACCCACAACCAAAAAGAGCCAATCTCCTCTCCCACTCACTTTCATACCAATTACCAAACACACCCCTAGCCTCTCACTTCACCACCACACCCACCCTTACCTACATCTACCTCCTCCTCTCACATCTTCCTACAATACTAAGTACAACAAAATGAAAACCACCTTAGGAAGCCTACTACTAGCCCTCATAACCTTAACATATTTCACATCCACTCATCTTATCACCTTACTACATAATACAAATCACCATGCAACACAGGCATACACTAATCCAAACACACACACACACACACACACACATTTCCCCATTACTGCTACAGTATTTCAATACAGCTTAATGTTATACATCTACAAAACACAACTAACATCAACACATACCTCTAAGATATCAGTTAAATACCACATAAGAACAACACAAAGTATAAAACACATATTACTGATCACAAGAAAACTGCTCATATCAGGAGATATCCACCCAAATCCAGGGCCAAGCAATCCCCTACTCCCACTCAAACAAAAGGCAGACCTACTAATCATTAACATAAATACCAGAAGTCTGACAAACGCACTTCCTGATATCCAAGCCTTCATAACCCACTACTCCCCAGATGTGCTAACTGTCACAGAAACCTGGCTAAAACCCAACATCCAAAACAAAGAAATTCTTCCATCAGGATATAACATTATAAGGCCGGACAGGGCAAACAAAAAGGTGGAGGCGTAGCCATACTCTTTTAAAACACACTCAAAAGAAAATGCCTAGAAATCCCAACCCCAGCATTTCATAACGCAGAAACTGTAATCTCAACTCTAGCTATAAACAACACCAAGAAAATCAACATTATCTGTTGTTACATCCCCCCAGACAACAACTCTCCCACCATAGAAGAATTATTACAATGGATGTCAGTCTCTTAGGTGACTTAAACACAAACTGGTTAGCTTGTAACTCCAACAACCCCACCGACCATATTAATCTCTGTGGCTTTACCCAGCTCATTCAAGAACCTACTAGAGTAGACAAAAGATCACACAAGCAATCAATCTTGGACTGGACACTAGTAAACTACCCAAAACATTACTATCACACTGGATGTTTGCCAGACACCCTGAGTGACCACCTCCCCACATTCCTCTTGTGAAAACGCTCTAACTTAACCAACCCTTTCATCTTTAGACAAGTCAGAGATAAAAGGAAACTAAATACACAGGAACTAAACCACATCTAAAACATTGTAATTGGAACCCACTACTAACACTAGACTTAGACCAAGCCGTAGACTACTTCAGTAATACTTTCACTAGCATCCTCAACTCATTTGCACCCATTAGAAAGATCAGAGTCAAGTCAAACTTATGCTCCATGGCTAAGCAAGGACAAAAGAGCCCTACTAAAAGCCAGAGATAGAGCAAGGAGAGCCTGGAAAAAAGACACCACCAACCTAACCAAACAAAACTACCAAAAACTAAGAAACCAAGCAAAAAGACAAACCATACTTGATAAACAAAACTATTTCCTCACCAGCCAAACCAAGCACACAAGAGACCCACAAAAATTCTGGAATTCCATCAACTCCCTACTCAACCCTGGAAAAACATCCACCCCAACTCCCACCACCAACAATAACACCACAGACATTGCATCCCAGTTTAACCAACATTTCACTCTCACTGTACTCTCAGATCCCCAAAACCTACCACTCAGACCCATCTAGCAAGCTCCTTAAGAATATCCCCTCCTTCACACTCTCTCACCTGTCCCCACCACTACTAAAAAAACTCCTAGAGAAACTCAAACCCAACACCCTTGCAGCAGACAACTTACCTGCTAACTTCCTGAAAGTGGCAGCTGATTCTCTTTCATACCCAGTATCTATCCTGATAAACCGCTCCATACAGGAAGCCTACATCCCTAAACTATGGAAAGTATCTAACATTATCCCTCTTCACAAAGGAGGAAACTCTTATGATTTCTCCAACTACCGCCCAATAGCCATCCTACCCCCCCTTATCCAAAATACTTGAGAGGTGTATACACTCCCAAGTTGTGCAATTTCTAAGCTTTAACAACCTCCTGTCACCTACTCAACACGGTTTCTGACAACACCATAGCTCTTCTTACCTTTACAAACATAGTGATCCTACACAGAAACAACAACAATTTCATATTAGCAATATTTCTAGACTTATCCAAGGCATTTGACATGGTGTCACACACCATGCTACTGGATTCTATGTCCTCACTATGCTTTGCCCCTTCCACTGTAGCATGGTTTAAATGCTATTTATCAGACAGACAGCAGTCTGTTCAGTGGCAGAATACACTATCACCCCTACTCCCTAAAACCATAGGACTCCCACAGGGTTCAATATTAGGACCACTACTTTTCTCCATTTTCAGTAATAGCCTCCATAACTCCACCCAAAATGCCTCACTCATACAGTACACAGATGATTCCACTCTCATCTGCTCTGCACCATCATTCACAACCCTTCAAAAACTTACTCAAGACTCCTTCACCTCAGTAGAAAACTGGATTACCCAGATTCAGCTAATCCTTAATCCCAACAAAACCAAACTACTCATTTTCTCCCCTAACAAATCTAAATCTATCAACAATCACTGCCAAAAATGGTACCAACCTATCACCCATAAATCATACCAAACTCCTTGGCGTGGAAATAGACAACAAACTACTGTTTGATGTGCATATAGCACAAACCATAAAAAAGGTCCACAAAAAAATGGGGACACTATATAGACACACAAAATTCCTAACTGACCAAACACGTGTGACACTTGCCCAAACACACCTTCTATCTAGTCTAATGTATGCCACTCCAATCCTTACCCACATAAGAAAACAGGACCTTGAACAACTTCAGTCATGCTACAATAAAATTGCCCGATTCACTTCTAAATCCAACTGTAAATCACACCACTGTCATGCACTCTGCAAACTGCAATGGCTAGAACTACCCCAACTACTCAACTATCAACTAACAATTGCCTACAATATTTTGAACTATCCCCTCAAAACCCCATCTCTTAGTCAGTTACTAACCAAGCACACATCAATCGTCCCCTACGCTCTTCAGAAAAAACACTACTGTCTATCTCTAAAGCCAACAACTCTGCAGGACAAGCCCTATTCTCCCACAGCATAGCATGAAACTGGAATAACCTTCCCCCTATCCTTACCTCTGCTACATCGGCCAATATGTTTAAAAGCTCTCTGAAAGTTCAACTTATAAATAAATGGATATGCCCATGCATCACATAACATTGAAACATATCACTTGCGACCATGATTTCTATTCTTACTGTCTGATATAAATATTATATTGTATTTCTGTTTGACACTGTATAATAATTATTCAATCTGCTGAACTTTATTGTGAACTGTACATAATCTATGTCTGAACATTTGATGTGCTGAACTTATCATAAACTGTACATAATCTATGTCTGAACATTTGTGTTGAACTTATTGTAAACTGGACTTAAAATGTATGGAGCTTTTCTCCCCGGGACCCCGCTGTAAATGGACCTGTGTCCAGTCGGACTATCCCGGTAAACAAATGTAAAATACAATAAAATAAACCTCATCACTTATAAAAAAGGCCTGTAGAAAATTGTGGAAAATGTTATCAAAAAGCATGGAATTGTTTTGTAAACATTTTTGGAAAATTGCATGCTTCATTACCTAACCCCAATGCCTTCTCATAGCTTGCCATACTGCAGCTTGTATTAATGACACAGGCTACTATGCAGATGTGCTGCCATATGTAGCACATCTACATAGTAAATGTGCTGCTATATGTAGCTGCTTTCATGTTGAGCCTTCCTTAAATGCAGTCTAAGCCAAGCTTTGCATAGTACTTCTTTAAGACCTGTAAACATAACAGTCAATGCAATGCATATATATTGGGTATTCGTTTGGGTGCTCAATCTTGAACAGATTACTTATACCTCTTTCTCTGGAAAAGCAAATTTGTAAATTAATTATTGAACTGCTGCGACCCCCCCCCCCCCACGCAATATATTTAACAGTACAATTTAATTCTAAAGCACTCCTAAAGGCATGAAACATAAATTGCTCAAAATTGTGGAAATAGTTAAAAGCAAAGGTGCTGATGTGTGTTTCTTTACATTTTTAAGGATGAAGTTTGTTTCTGGTATCATTTACTTCTTTCACATCTTAACTTTAGTCTTTGCGGTGTGAAGAACTCGCCTACTTCTGTAAAGACTGGCTTACTTTGATAACTGATACTCCCCCTTCCAAGTGTCTTAGAAGTCTGTGCTGTGTCAGTCTGTTTTACTCACGTATTTTTCCAGCAGTGCTAATTTGGGGATGACTTTACTGTGCAGAATAACAGTGTGCAGGGCTGTTGGATACTATCTTCTTTAATGAAGTATGCCAAGAGAAAAAAAAAATCTTGTAAAAGGCAGGGTAAACTGGGTAACTAAGTAAACTGTCCTGATAGCAAAGTCATTTTAACAGAAAATGTTCTTTTCCTTATTAGCAAAATCATTACCATGGCCCGTCAAAGCCCACTCATTTAGGGTGGTTGCTTCTGCCACTTGCTTTAAGGATTCTTCATTTCAGGTCATCTGTGCTGCTATGACCCAGACTGCTACTGACTACTCATAGGACTGAGCATGGTAGCTTAGACATTTGTTCCAGCCTAGGGGACAGAACATGATTTGGAAGACAGTGCCTGGATGGTTTCTGTAATCAGTTCCTACTCTTTGTAGTTTCTGATGTGAATAAACAGCTTAGTTTCAATTTGCAACAAGACTACCTTGATTATCTCAACCCCAGAGAAATTAAGACTGTTATGTAGCATTATCAATAAATCTGTATCCTCTTGATGTGCTTTTCTGGCAGTAAACCACCTAATTACACGTGATATTGGGATTTCAAGGCTTTATTGTAAAATGTGAGAGTTTCTTGTAGTCCATTATTCTTTTGACATAAGAGGGTCTAGCCCTCCTCCTTATGAGAATTTCTTTTGTATCCTCATCAAGAAGAGGTTGGCTAGGCTGACACATGGATTAGAAGTTGTTAGCTGAAAAACTCTAGTTACTGGAAAGTAGTAGTTATACAATTTGTCTGCTGTCTGCCATCTTTGAGGGTGACTGGAAAGTAGTAGTTCTACAGTTTGTCTGTTGTCTGTCATCTTTGCGGTTCTGAGGTTGTAGTGGGTACTAAATTTTTTCCCATTCTTTTTCATTAATTAGGACTTTAGAATACTTTCCTGATTGAAGATTTTAGTTTCATTCCATGTTTTTTTGCCCATTTTTCTTGAGATCCTGATACGTTTTTCTAGAATTACTGCTGAGATTCTTGTTTTCTAACTTTGGCTGCTGATCTGTTTCATCTGAACAAGTCCTGTAGTTGCCATCTTTTATTCCAAAGTTAGTCCCCATAATCTGATTTCTTGTATTATGTCATTTGCTGTTCATTAATACTTGTTGAGATTCATGTATAAGTATTTGATATGTTATACTTTTTGTTTTTCAGTAATTTTTCATATCCACCCTGCACTGTGACAGAAGAGGAAACCAGAACTGAGATGATTAACAGAGAGCTGCAGATTTCTCAACATGAGAAACAAGAAATCCTGGCTTTTGAGAGTCACTTGGCAGCAGCATCTACAAAACAGACCATCACGGAGAGCAATAGCTTGCTTTTGTCACAGCTTACAAGTTTGGATCCACAGTATGTATTTAGTGTATATGAGGCTATGTGTACACATTACAGACACACAAATTCATAAATATTGTCAATAGTGCCTTATTTGTGTAGTAGTTAACATGCCTTGTAATGTTTCCCTAAGGTCCAAGAAGCAGTTTGCAGATATACTGTATTTTTAGTAGCTCTTTATGTCTATCAAAGTGTGTGTGTGTGTGTGTGTGTGTGTGTGTGTGTGTGTGTGTGTGTGTGTGTGTGTGTGTGTGTGTGTGTGTGTGTGTGTGTACACGCATAAAATAGCCATTGGCTTCCATTTAGTCACAGAGTCTTCTACCTTTGAAGTACATAGGCTGGCACAACCAGAAGCCTATATTAGATATACCAGGTCAGATTGAAGATCTAAGGTAGGAACTGATCGTGACTTAACTCACTGGTAATTTTTTTCTTTGAATTCCTCTGCATTGTTTTGAGTGACCATAAATTGTGTATAACAGAACTAGGAGATTAGCTGGTGGTTGGCGGCTGTTAATTGTGTACATATGGTAAATAGTGGTTTGGGCATCACACGAGAATGCCAGTACATTGTGTTCCACATTTCTTAGTTTTTCTCAGTGCTGTTTTTAAAATGATAAAAAAATAGTAAAACTAGAAGGACAAACTTTTGTTCTCGGAGCGTTTTAAGGTTAAGTAATTTGTCAGTATGTTTAATCTGTGAGCAAAATAAGTATCTTAAATAAGTTAAAATGTCTCCAGAATGAATGCAGAAATGTGATGAAATGGTACTCAGCATGCAGTCTCACTTTCCTCCCTTTCACATAATAATGGATCATGGTTATCTGTTTTTGGTGTTTTACTGTATTGGTAAGCACTGACATGATTGCTTAGGTGAAATGGTGATTTCCTGACATTTTCGTGAAAGTCAGCCTGAGAGAGTAGAAGATATGTTTCCCCCAGAAATACTAAAAAATACTTGCAGGACAGCACTGGGCAATGTCAACAGCATACATTACCCACAGCAGTAGATTGTGTTGGGACATTTATTTGTAAATGCTAGTTGGATGGGGAATGGTGAATGAATAGCAAACTGCTAGTGCTGCCCCTAGCAGAAGGCTAGATAATTTAAATTTAAACTTCAAAGATGTGCCAATTAAAAAAAAATGATCGTTCTTTGGTTAAGTGGGTAGTGCGTACAAAAGCAACTGATCTTAAAATGCTAGATTGCATCTTAGCAGTTGTACATACTGCTTGTCAGGGAGTGGTTTTGTGTGTGTGTGTGTCTGTGTGTGTGTGTGTCTGTGTGTGTGTGTGTTTGATAAATAAGTTGAAACATGTTACTGTGGCCATTGTGTCATTCACTTGAACCCAGTCAAACACCAGAGCTGCATACAGACAAAGATCTTAATTCGGTTATAGGGAGGTAGAATTAGTGTGAAAGCAACACATCCTTTATCTGTTTGTCAAGGATAGTATAGGAGTATGTGTGTGTGAACCAAGTTGAATTGCAGTACCATGGTTTGAATTTTTAAACTTTATCACTTGTTAGTCAGAGGTCTACCCAGTCAGAAGGAATTTACATTTGGTAGACAGCGAGACATTATGTATATGATTGTCAGTTTGCTTCCCAGTGACTGTGTAGGGTTGTGTGGATGTCTGTGAAATAATTTCAAATACATTTCTCTTGACAGAATTACTTTCACTTGATTACTGCCAAACATCAGAGGTGTACCCAATCAAAAACTGGTTATTTTTGGACAGTGGGAAGGCATTGTATGTGTGAAAGCATCAGACAGTCCATATATATGGCTTATTGGCCATTGCATGAGAGGAAAAGGAGAATCTGTGATTCGAAAGAAAATTATGATCTCAACTTTTATGTCTGTGCAACTTGTGTAACTTCATTACAGTCACAGGAGGTGTACTACTTCAGAAAGAAAATACATTGCGGGGACAATCTGTGCGCTAAAGCAGTTGGAATTAGTATTTTTGGTATTTCTCAGAAACAAAGGCTTAGTTTTACTTTTAAACTTGTTACTTTACTGTAATTTCATGCCATATGTACTGTGTAAGGTATTGCATTACTTTCACATCAGACATGCACAGTTTCTTTTTTTTAAGAAGGCAAATATATTATACATTGCGTCATTAATATATTATGGTCTTATTAACATATTATGGTCTTATAAAAACTAAAACAACTGTTTTAGTTCTTGTGCTCTTATAAGAACCCAAACCAGTGTTCATTAGTCCCTAAAAGTGTTCCATTGTGTTTGAAATGCTCAAACAAAAAAAAAAAAAAGAAATTAAGGTTCATAAATTCAAAATGAAAGCATTCCATTGTTTTTTCACATAAAAGCACAGCCTAAGTGCACTTTATAACTGATTTTTTTTACTTTTTGTCCAAAAGCTGTATTATAAAATGTCATACTGTTTTGGTGATTTAAATCTGTATTAATAAGCACCACCACTGGGCCCTTGTGACCATTGCAATGCCTGTCAAGTTGTAGTATTTTCATTCTCTTTAAGAGTGCTTATATGATCATATTTTAGAATGTAGTCCAGATGTTGAAGATAACTGCTGTGGCTTGGCATTGTACTATTAAATGTGTGGATATGTTTTTTCATCTTAAACATGACATTTTTAAAAAATGACATAGGTACATGTACATTAATTGAAAAGAAAACAAACTAAAAATTTTCATTAGTATTTTCTTGCAGTATGCAAGTTTTCTTTTTAACAATTTTCATTCACTCCAACATGATATAAATTGCTCAGTTCCTGCCTACCCTTAAACTTCAGTCCTCTTCCTGAACATTATTCTATATGTATTGTTTCTGCAAATTCCATTTATTTTTGTGTAATTTGCTTCTTCCGTTTTCTAAGGATACTACCACCTGTTCATGTCCTTTACAGTATTCAGTACTGCATTCCTGGTTGGTTTAAATTTGGATTTCCATTTTATTGTAATTTTTTTTTCATTTTCTAATTTTTTTTTGTGACAGTGAATAGCATTAAACTTAGTAAGGCCTTATTATGTCTAAGCAATTAGGACATATATCCCAGATCAGAAGAATAATTTCCTTAGTTATACCATTTGCTCCCTCAAAATGTCCAATGAAGTATCCACAAGGGAACTTTTAAATAATTGTATACAATCCCAGAATAGGGGATTTTCCTTTCACTAAAAATATGATATCACTAAAACATATTCCCTGAATATAACCTTATGTTTGGGCCAAATGTTGACTTCAAGTACATGTAAGCTTTATGGGAAGAATTATAGTCTTGGGTATAGTTTACATCTAATTTTCCATTTTATAGGTTTCAGTAAGTTTTAGCAAAGTGTCAGAGGAGTTTGAGGTATTGACTATCAGGCACGTGTAAGCAGTCATTTCATTGTCACAATATGTCATGATGCAATATATTGTGTTTCAACTGGGGTGATAATGTATATATTTTTTTAGGGTATAACATGTAGTACATGCCCAAAATATATCTGTACCCAAATGGCACTTCAGCAGAAGTAAAAATCCTCTATATTTCTTCAGAAAAGAGAATTTTTGTCACTTGAAAAATGCTCCCAGCATAACTCATTGTTCTGATCCTGACCAATGTCAGCATGCCATCTTTTAGTACGCAGCTGTTTTTAAGTCATTAAAAGTAGAATAAGAGTCTTAGTTGCATTCTGTATCAAAGCATACAGGTATAATTTCCTCAGTTCTTCTAAGAACTGTGAAAGGGGGCTGACATACAGGTTTTATGTATAGATGACAATGACTTTAGATGATTGCCACTGTTGAAGTGACACATCAACTTTGTGCTAAATCGAAAAAGGGGGTTGTGGATGGAGAGAGAGACAAATGTAAAGTTTATAGACATTTCAAAGTGACAGACATTTTGTTTTATTGTGTGTTTCCATTAGGGGTGAATATTTGACTTCTTGATTAGATGCAGTATACATCCAGAATATATATCTATATTTCTGTTGCAGCAGAATTGAAGATGTATACTTTGAAAGAGGAAGGTTTGCTCATTGATGTATGCTCTCCCCATTTTAGTCTGGAATGTAGTGACGTATTACATGAAGCAAAAACTGTTTACAGCTTTTTACCTGATATCACCAACTACATACATTGTGTAGCAGAGTATAGTGACATATTTTTCTCATACTTTTTGTTAGGAATTTTCTAATTGCTTCAGGAACTGTTTAACAATTAAATCATTCTGTGTTTTTCTGTTCATAACATACTACGTGTCATTTGTTCTGGCTGACTAAATCAGTAAATATAAAAATAATATAGTAGTGTGTTAGGACATAAAAGCTAAAAATACTTTTTTCAAAAGACAGGATTTCTGTCATTTTGAAAATTAAAAAAAAGAAAAGCATATATCTTGCCAGTGTTGACAGACAAGTATACATTCAGGATAATTTTGTTGCTGAACATGTTAACTCTTAGATTGTATTCTTTAAGACTGAGCATGTAGGTAACTTGTCCTGAAAATGGTATTAAAATCTGGAAGCAGATAAACTGAGATTTGTGGAAAGAATCAAGTTATAGTACAAATGGACATTAAAAACTGACAATATGCAATATTTGTAAAATATTTTGTTTAAAATAAAGGCATAGGTACTGCACCTTTTTCAGAGTAACAGATGTAAAAACTAAAGCTGTTAAAAATATAAATGTATAATGTTGTGACATAAGGTCCAAGTAGAACATACATTGTGTTATAAAAGTGAGATTTTATTTTGTAAATACCTTGACTTTTAAAACATGAAAAAACATGTTTTTCCATTTAAAACTGAAGATTTTTGGCAGAGAGGGAATTCAGTCAGCAATCCAGATATAAAGAATTCCTCCTGACACTAGACATCATTCCAGCTTTAGATTCCCAAGTGTTCATTGTTTGTGAAGACACTCCTGTTCCCTGTTATTTGCCACTTTGGCAGAAAAGTCAAAATAAAGGAAGGGGGTATTTCCTTCTTCAAAGTTCTTTTCCTTACTCAGTGCTTGACCATTTACTACTGTTTTACTTTTGCTCATGTGGACAGAGAGTGGCATTAAGATTTATAGTTGCTTTTCTGAAATTCTCCAATCCTTGCACTTTGGCTTGTAGAAAAAAAGCAGTTCTTGAACAT
The DNA here is from genome assembly GCF_019279795.1 of Protopterus annectens. NCBI lineage: Eukaryota > Metazoa > Chordata > Ceratodontiformes > Protopteridae > Protopterus > Protopterus annectens. The sequence continues at coordinate 630,798,410 of NC_056746.1, forward strand.
CTAGAAGGTACTGATAATAAGAATAAATAAGAAAAAGAGGAGGGACAAGAAGTACAGAGAATTTTCCTTGTTCTTTATTATGTGATTAAAAGACAAAATGTCACCAACAGTCCAAGTCATCTGATCACTGGAGCTGTCAACACATCTTTCTTCTGGTGCAGGATAGTCTTATCCAGGGCAAACCCCCCCCCCAACTGGTCCGCTTCTTTTTTAGATTATTATTGAAAATTGGGGAAGTCACCCTTAGCACTTTTTAGCAGCCTTTGAGTCAATGGTGTCAAGGTTTCCTGACGAGGGTTTTGACAAAGATGCTTTGGAGTCAGATATACTTACAGTGCAGGTTTACTATGCTGCATTGCCTCCACTCCATCTCTGGCTTTCATCCAATGTAAGTAGCCTGGAACTTTCCCCAAGAATAAGGATGCTTTTGGATGTCTTTTTTATGCAAATTAATGAGTTCTTTGATAAAGCCTCGATGACCACACTTTCTGGCTTGTGATCTCTATCATTGATTGAATCCTGTTGACATCAGAATCCTCAGAAGTATCCAGGGCATCATGTGAAGAATTCATCCATCTGTGACAATACCCTTGTCCCAACTTTGAGGATCCTGAAGAGGGGTTTACCCCCTCCCATTGAGTTAGTGTTTTTTCTGACATGGAATCCTCCAAGGAAGAAGCTCTTGAGATGAGTAAAGGTATCTGGGAGTTGGAGGCACTCCCCATAAAGGAGATCTCTCCTTTCCCTGCATCAACCAACTCAGTGTCATTTGATGGTATCAGGGAGGCAGGGGTGGTTTTAACAGCATCATTTGAGAATTCAGTCATTGTTCAATTACTTGAATTCTGGGATGGAGTGTATGAATATTGTGATGGACAAGAAGCTACAACTGGCCTAATGTTTGGATGTTCCTGAGACCCCCTCCGGTGTTTCCTCCTTCTGTCACTGTGTCTTTGAAATTTGTAATTCCTCCCTTGTGTTCCTTAATATTTAAGGAAAGAGATTTGAAGGTACTCTGATACGTTTGTCTGTACAGGCATAAGATTGGACAGGAAGTGTCTGTCATCTTAAGTCTTTAATTGTCTTAGGCCATCACCCTCATAGCTGTGGTGCTTGTAGTGGCCTTGCTGGCCTGTGAGTAGTAGAAGACTCTGCAGTACTGTGTGTTATCACAAGACATGCAGTTCAGTGTGTTAGGTCAGTGTGAGGAAAATGTGCTGTGTTGGGAATGCTGGATTTGCTAGTTGTGAATTATATATCACATGTTGTGTTGCAGCACTGGTGCAAGCTTCTTCACGAGACTAGGTTCTTGTATGGTTTCTCCTAGAGTCAAAGACCAAGAAGCAGCAGTTCTTGGAAGAATTTTAAGCATCACAGAAAGTCTGCAGGCAATATGTATGTGCTGTTTGTACCATGGCCTACTACAACAGTCAGGGCTGTTCTGTGTTGGCATGCCTAGTTGTGTTTGTTTAGGCTTATTAATGAGATACAGAGCAATATGCTGGAACTATTTATCTTGGGGTCCCAACACTTTAAGGTTGCTCAGTACCTTATATTGGAGCTGAAGAAGGAGGTAGAAGCCATCCTTCATATGGTAGTTATAAGAGACACCAAGACCCCAGGGCAGCTGTTGCATAAACCTTTAGGAAGAGGTAAAATGAAATTTTCTCCTACCCATAATCTGAATCTGGATGAGGCCTAGGCCCAAATTCATCACTTCACAAACCAAGAAATCCAAGCCTAGTGGAATCCATAACAGGGTTTCAGCAGCAGTTTTTGACTGCCAGTTGGACCACTACCTGTGAATACAGCAGGAAGCAATCAGATATAAAAGAATAAAAGGCTGGAGAACTGGTAGCATTGATATTTTTTGTCTTTCAGCTCCCGTAGCAGGACAAACCATAGAGCTCATTGCTTTTCCACTAAATTTCCTGTCACCATGCATTTGAGTCACCCCTTTCTACTAAACCAAAGATTTGGTCCCTTTTTCTGCAAGAGGGCAGTTGAACTGGTTATTATGAAATGGGTAGGAAGATTCTAGTCCCATTTCATTTTGTCTTCAGAAGGTCCGATGTCCTGCAACCCAGACTGTATCTGAATTGGTTCAGTCACATTATGCAGTGCAGACCTTTCAAAACAGTGGCATTTCAATCAGTTTTGCCTCACTTTACACAGTAGGTATTTGTTTCATCTCCTGGATGTGTAGAACACATATCACTACATCCTATTGCACACGGATCATCATAGGTTTCTTCACTTTGCTCTGGTGAATCAGAAAAGCCATTTCAGAACCTTACTTTTTGGCTTTTCTTCTGTGCCATACATCCTTGCAAAGAGCTTAAGCATCTTGGTTGTTGTGGCCATCTGGAGGATCTACTCATTACTGTACCTAGATGATTGGTTTCTTTCAGTGACATTCCCAGCTAATTTGGTAAATGACAGGAACAAGACTCTGCAACTGTTAGACCTATTGAGAGTGAGAGGGAACCCCAATAAGTTTCATTTCACCCTGTCCCAAAAAGTGCTGTTTATGAGACTGACCTGGACACAACTTTTGGAGATGAATTTATCTCCTTGAAGAAGATAGGAACCTATAAAGGTGCCTTTTAATCTCTGGCCCAGTGCAGCTCCATCTTATCCTGGTCTTTCCTGTGGACACTAGGGCTTATACCATCAGTTTTTCTAGCATGACATCACATTGGAATCATCCTCAGATCATCCTTGAAGGCCAAATTATCCTATCTTGTAAAATGTGGGAGTGGGCATGGTGGATGGAGACCACCAACCTTTCTCAGTATCTCCCCTTTCTCCCAGGGTTTCCAGTATGGGTGTTCAAATTGGATACTTCTCAGCTGGGTTGAGGAGTCCACTTCTGTTTTTGGTCAACCAGGATTATGTGTATTCATTAGGAATTGAATATCCATCAGTGTGCTGTGGAAGTAAGGGCAGTTTGACTCTATTTCTAGTCTGTTCAGTTGTTTCTCTCTCTTTTGGGCTCTATAGACAATGTTTCTGTGTCATTCTACATCCCCAAACTAGGTGGTACTTGCTCATCTATTTTTCTTCTAGGACATCTGGTGTTATGAGCTTGGATCATCATACAAAGTTGTTTGTGATCCAACCCATACTAGGGTGCACTTTATCCATGCAGCCATTTCTAGTAAGGCAATAGTGTCAGATTATGAGTGGGAATTACTACAGATATCTTTGAGGCATGGGTCATTCCCTCGATAAAACTCTTCTCAGGTCTGGTCAGTGAAAGGTTGACACATTCTGTTCATGAAGGCAACGTCCTTGGGTGCTCTGTTCATACACATTGTCCCTGTCATTGAAGAGGAAGGTCATCTGCACTTTCCCACCAATCTCACTTATTCTGTGAGTCCTTCTAAATTTGCAGGTGGAGGGGTTAGTATAATGATTCTGTAGCTCCATGTTGGACATGTTGCATATGGTTTCCCCTACGACAGCAGCTGCCCAGTATCTATCCCATTTGCTTCCTGAGAAATGGATTGCATGTTGCACCTCTCCCTAATGACATTGGACATTTCTAGCTCCTGAAGTCAATGTAGTAGTCAGGCTTCATGTAATGTGTGACATTTCTCCTGTTTGCATGACTGTCAGGAATCTAGTTAGCAGGTCAGATAATGTATTGAAGTAAACTATGTTTTGTTTTAGGATTGTTGGCAAGAGGATTAATCCCTTTTCGTCTAGAGTGTCTTTTGTGCAGGACCAGTTGCTTTCTAGACTGATGTATTCCACTGTTAAGGTTTACCTTTCCTCTGATTCACAGTTCTTGATCCTCTGGGTGACGAGAGCAGTCTGCTTGGAAAAAAATCTTTCTTAAGGGTTCATCTCCATCCACCCTTTCATATACCCCTCTGGGACTTAAATTTTGTTTAGGAAAAGCTGGCTGGCAGTGCCTCCTTTTGAAAGTATGTCTTTCCATATCCTGTGTTTCATATCCTACAAAGTTCTCTCTCTGATGGATAGTACCTCTGCCAATATAATCACTGAGACAGCTACTGTGAGTAGATGCAAACTTAGTAGTTTTTCATAAATATATGATCACTTTGCATGCCAGCCCACAGTTCTTGGTCTCTGAGCTTATTTTGAACTGGTCTGTATAATTTTGTTTTAATTCTGAGAGAAAGCTAGCTCTGGAGAACCTCTGTTGAACAAAGTCCTCAAATTATGCATCCTGCCTGGAACAGGTGCTGATGAAAAGGCCAAGCAGCTGTGTTTCACGTTTTCCAAGAGCAGACAGTGTGAGTGAATTTCAAAGAGGGCCATGTGTGCGTCACGTTGAAGTTGCATTTTTCATTTCTTTTACCTGTATAATAAGCCCTGCTCTTGGTTCTGTTAAACCTTGCTTCACTTAGTGATATTACCTCAAATACTTTAGTGGCCGTTCTTTGCAGGACATATGTACTACATCAACTTTATCCAGGGTTCACAGCTTTGCAGAACATTGCAGCCTAGACATAGTATCAAAGTTGCAATTAGGATTCTGGAGAGCATGAATATATGGGCTGTTTGAGTTGTCTTTCCTACGACCACATCAGATTTCCTACAGTGATATTGATGAGTATTTGTTCATTTGGTGTTGTACTGATACTGAATTCTCCAGTGAAGATAGTTTATAGATCTTATCATAATCCTAGATATTCCAGAGGTGTTTTTGTCCAGTTAGAAGTCTACACTCCAAACCACTGACCCCTTAACCCATCTCTGGTCCCTTTGACTGGTATGATTTCTGACCACTTCCATCCTTTAGGAATGGGAGGGAACGGGAGGAGTGCAACAGCTTCTTTCCTTTTATTGACAGTCTTCCATCAGTGTGTCAGTCTCAAGATGATAAGGAAAAAGAGTGGTCTTCCATGTGATAATTGAATCCTAAACCAGAATAGCTATGCCTAGTAACAAGAATAATTTACTATTTTTGGACTGCTGACTGAACAGTGTTAGGGAGATGAGACGTTACAATAAGATAGGTAATACATTATGCAGGTAGCTCTCTGCCTTTGAGTCTAAGCTTACCACATATGGTTGTTAATTTATTGATAATTATTACAGCAACATTTCTTGCAATTTTCATGAGAATATGTCATATCACTTCAGGGAGAGAGTGTCATGTATTATATATAGAAAGCAAATGTAGCCAGAATCTGTCATTGATTTGGGGGCAGTCTTTAACATTGCCAGTAGTAAAGATGCTAAAAAATATTTACAGAGGAGGTATTTAATTCAGATAGTAATAGGGATAAGGGAAAGTGAAACAGAACTGAGAAGGAAGGGAAAGTGAAAAGGCAGAGGGTGCAGTGCATGTGCTAATAAAAGACATAAATAAAGTCCTTTAAAGACAGCGTGTTCTAAAGCATTTCTGATTGCAGTACCCATAAGATAATTACTTACTGCTGGAAACCCCTGCTTTGATGTAAGAGTTTTGGATTTCTTCATGAGAAGAATTGGGAAAAAGGTACATGGATGCATATGTATGATGGAAATGCTTAAAGTATTAATTCAGATAATTGGATGAATGGAAAGGGTTGAGGCCATTTTTCAAAGTAAAATTCACAAGAGCAATGTAAAAAAAGAAGCAGAATATCTACACTGAAGTACTGAAATGACAGTCACAAATGGAGGTGCATTTTTACCAGTTTTGTCCTTTTATTTTTAATATAACTTCTTCAGAAACAGTAATTAAAATGGCTGAACATTTCACTTCAGTTTAAAAAGTGATGCTTATAAAATCACTTGACAATTGCATCCAATCACATTTAACCCATGAATAAAATCAATTCCCATGGTCATGTGTTTACTAGAACCTATGGGTATGAAACATTTCATCAATGAAAAAGCTTCTATGAAAAAGGCTGTCTTAAAGAAACAATCCTGGATCGAACCCAGGACCTCCTGCATGTTTGGAAGATGTGATTGCCTCTACACTACAATAATCATAACTTCCTATATATGTAAAATTTTAAGTGTAAAAAAAACTTTTAAATCAAGAGCATTTTCCCTTGCATGCTGAAAATATAATGTTTTACAGTTTTTGTGCTAATAAAAACATTTTACTTTTATAAACTCATTGAGTCTTTTATCAGCACCTAGCCGAATTTGCCATTATCTTCTTTACATTCAGTTAGTATATTATAATTACCACATAAGCTGCTCATATTTACACCGTCAAGAACAAAAAATTCAATTTTTCTAAAATCCTGACATTCTAAAGAGTGTTTAGCTAAAGCATTACTTTCATCTTTCTTCCTGATAGCTAGAGTATACTCATAAATTCTCTTGGCTAACTTCCTGATAGGTTTTCCAGTTTAGAAACAGGAACACAAAAACAGCAATGTTTCCAATCTCCACACTTGTAAGTTCCCACCTTTGCGTTTTCAGACCAGGGCATACTGTTTTGTCCCACCAATATATTTTTTATGTTAGCTGATTTTTTTATATGTGAACAGTGGTTTTGGTCCTGAAGTTTCTGCCATTTCACTATTATCTTGAGTAATTTTCCAATTATTGTTTAAAATACTTCTAAGTCTGAGGCTATCAGCTGTTATAGGTAAAGGAAAGACTTTCCTAAATTACCTTCTCTTGGTGTCTGAATTTTGTTCTCCTCCTCCTTTGGCAGGAAACAGTGCTTTCTATGTAATTGTCATGACTTGTCAAAGTATACATTTTTAAAAGGGCTTATTAATACTGCTGGCAAAAAAAGTCAGTAATTAGACAATAGAAAGTTGGGGTCCTTCTGTACAGTAAATTGATAACCCTAATAATTGACCTGACAGAGAAGAGGAAGATCTAGCAAGAAACGAGTAACAAGGTTATTTTAACAGGGGGATGCCATGGCTTCATTACTTACAGAAACTCAAAGGTAAAGTTTAAAAGGGCCTGGGGAAAAAAGAGAAAGAAATGGGGATTTGCATGTAGTGATGCCTTTTCTCGACCACTGTTTTTATAGGACTGCTTGATGACACATGGATTGTAAAAGATATGTCTTCTTACCTCTGTGGTAACAAAATAATGTTTACTGCATAGAAAGTGGTCAGATAAAGGTTGCCTTGTGGACAGTCACACCAAATAGAGAACCTTAGTAAGTAAACTGGCAGATAGAGAAAAAAGAAAGTATACTTGGGAACTAAAAGGTACTGCAGTGGTGGTGCTGCGTAAGCATTGTCACCTCACAGTAAGACGTCCTGTTCGATTCTCAGCTAGACAGTCTTGTGTGTGGAGACATGCATGAATGGGTGTACCTTCTTTGAAGGTTGTGCGTCAGGGCCAGCAACTCGGCACATAAAAATCTACTGCCAATCATTAGCGGATCGGAGTTCCGTTGTGGCGACCCCTAACCGGGAAAAGCCGAAAGACACAACAACAACTTGGGAACTAAAAGGCAGTATTTGTTTTACTGTGTAAATAGTTGATTAGTTTTGTTAAATGCTTCGTGAAATATTTAATGATTTTCCAAAAAGAAAACCTTTCTGCTGTTCATTTTGCTTTTTTTTTTTTGGGGGGGGGGGTGGTGGAGGTTCAAACATGATGAATTATGAACATTGTCAATCCTTTACTAAAAAGCTTTGTTTAGGAGGGCTAGCAAATTTAAAGAGTTATGAGTTAGCACATGTCCTTGTTTGCTTTAGCTAAGATTTGTAAGGGAACTCGTTTGTAAGTGGACATGGAGCTACCTGCATCAGGTAACAGTGAGGCTTGTAGAAAATGAATGTGTGCTCATCAGGCAGACACCAGTTCAGTCCCTGTGCTGCTTACTAGATTCTGCACCAGGTATCTTCTCACTGTTTCTGTTTATTTTTCCTATGGGACCTTTTTCTTTATTAGTGATGCGTCTCCCTTGGGCTGCCACTGTGCCCATGTTTGCAGGGATGTTCAGTGTTATACCTGTCCCTTTGGTGTCCAAGTAGCTTCATCCATAATTCCGTTCATTTCAAATACTTTACAGTAGAAAATCTGTCACTGTGTAGTGAACATCTGTGACCCTGACAGCCAGTGTCATTGTTTAACTCCAGGGCTCCCACACAGAAAAGGAAGAATATCCTTTCCTTGAATCATGCTCATGTTCCAGTTTGGAAGAAGAAGCTAGCTCCAGAAGATGGCTACACATTGACTAACAGTTTAATTCTAGATTTCCCAGTGTGAAAACATAAATTATGCAGAGAAGGCCAGTAGATTTGTGTTTCTGTCTACATTTCAGTAACTGGCTAGTAAGTGCACTGTCTCAATGCCAGGAAGAAAGAAATACAGAGGACTTGAAAGAAAGCTACAAAAGGTGAGGAAAAAAAACACTGACTGGGAAAAGTTCTGCAGCTGGTAAGCAAAAAGCAGTACAACCTCCAGACATGAATTCCAGTAATCTAGAAGAAGGTACAAGACAACTGCATACATACCTGGTTAAAATAAAATAAATACTGATGAGTTAACTCGAATAACAAAAGGCTGAAAAAAATGGAAGAAGCTTTAAACGTATATTCAGATGAGGTGATAAAACTGCAAAAATCAGAGATCGAAATGAAGAAAAGGCTGGCTGAATACTAGACTACTCCAGAAGAAATGTTTCAAAAAAATAATAGAATTAGAGGACAGAGTACATAGGGAAAACCTGAGATTTTCAGCTGTACCTGAGAAGCTGGAAGGAATGGACTTTATTATAAATGTTTTATAGTACAAATAAGCAACTGGACTGGTATTCAATATCAGGAGGAGTTAGTTGAAAGGGCACATTGTGTGTATGCTCCAAACCTGGCAATGAGAAAGCAACCAAGACCTTTAATAGTAAAGATGCAATTCTACTAGCATAAGGAGTTTATTCTGACAAAGCTGTGGTACAAGGACAAAGTACTAAAAGTGGGAGAGAGCAAAGTGTCTGTGGAGAATGATTTACTCCCCTTCTGCATGGTGTAACATGAGTAATTTATTTCCACTATTCAGGGAATGTTGAGAAGCAGGCTTAAGATTCAAATGGTTCTACCCAGCTATTTCCACAATATTCTTCCCTAGAGGGACAAATTTATTTTTTGAGGTAATACATGCTAAGGAGGAAGTACAAAAGTATGTCAACAAAAAGTGAGCTGTGAAACAGGAGATTCTGCTGCTTGCTCTTCTTGTAATAAAGACCTCAGAGAGACTGTGCCAGTGAAACCTTTTACAATGTTTTAAGAGAAAATGGTGGAGAGAAGGAAAAGAGCATGAGAGTTGACTAGAAGAATTGAGAGTATGTTGGAAATGAAGCAGACACTAGATTTGGGAGATGGAGATGAACACAAATAAAACATGTAGCTTGGAAATTGACAAATGTGGAATTACAAAGCAATAATTGTATTTGCAAAATATGATAGAACAAGAAAATCTGGAAATATTGGACTGGTTTGGACTTCATTGAACTTGTGGGGGACTCTAAAGAATATGCCCTACTTCATGTCATTAATATTCGGAAAAATAGGGGAGAGTAAGAGGAGGGAGAGAGTTAACTGTAAATAAAACATTTTTTTTATTAACACTGCTATTTTTATAGTGTATGATTTTCTTTTCTTTGCATGCTAGGAAGTAAAATGTTCTCAGTTATTTTTAAGTGTAATGGAGATACTATTGTAAACACGTGCTCCTGTTTTTTTTTTCTTTTTCCTCTTCTTTCCTCTTTCTCATTGTTCAGTTTTAAGAAATTTAGACACTGCATTATAAAAAAAAACTGGAAGAAGAAAAGTACGGTTAAAGGAGCATGAAAGGGGAAAGACTGGTGTGCTTTTTTCTCATGCTTGCATGGGGGAGTGACTGGATTGAGGCCCTTGCTTGATCTCGTAACAAGTTTTAAGAGAAAGCAAGTAAATGAAAAAGAATACTGACTGTTGTGTTTTTTTTTTTTAGAAAATAAGTGTATGCTTAGTAGCAGTTCTGTATGTAGTCCTCATGTCTCCATGGAGATAATCTGATAGAGAAACCGGCTAGAAAAAAATAAATAAATAAATTGCCTAAGATAATTTTCTCTGAAAGTATTCAGGTGTTTCCCAGCTGGGAGAGCTATAAAATTAAGACAAAACCAGGCGGTACTTCGTAGAAGCACAGGTTGCATCATGAGTCTTAGCATGGATAACCTTTCTTTTATGTTAACTCACATCTGTGAGTGTGTGTGTCAGTTTGGGAAATTTGTTCCTATTGGGAGGCTCAAACTTCAGTATTTGAGGATGTACATCGTTTTGTGTGTTAGTATTAAGTTAATTAAGTTTGGTTTTAGGGGGTATTGGGTTGTATTTTTTGAGGGTTTTCAATAAAACAAAAAGTTTTATTAGATGTGACATAGGCTGAAATGGATACGACAAGAAACAACTGTGTAAATGTTCAACCTGCCAGATAGTGTATTTATGTAACAAAAAAGGTGGAACTAGACATTTAACAAAAAAAGCTGTCATACATAAAAGGTGGGAATAATAACTTTTTAATGTAATGATGTTTTCAAAAATGTATTTAAATGTCAATGATCTCACAGATAAATACAAAAAAGAAAGAGTAGTGAAGTATATTAAATATAGAGTGCACATAACTACACTACAGGAGACACACTTGGAAAGAACCAAATGTGTGAATTTGATAAAGAAAGGTTTCAGGATGGTTATTCAGCGGAATACCTGGGGCAAAGGGAATGAAGAGTACTTATATTAATTGCAAGAGGAGCTCCAGTAGTGATAGAAGATGATACAAATATAATAATGGTAGATTTGTAATAGTAAGGGGCTACTGGCAAGGGAGGAGGATTAAACTGGCATGTATTTGTATTCCACCTAAAACTGCTATAATTGAAGTTAAGAAAATTCTGGGAGAAATAATCAGCTTCCAGGAAGGAATATTACTTTTAGGTGGGGACTGGAACTTGATTTGCAGCAGTGAATATGTATCTAGGGGGGCCCAGAAGGGAAAGTGCAACAAAACAGGGTAGACATTTGAAGAAATCTTTGAAAATATTTGGCATGGGAGATGTGAATTCAATAATAGGAGTTTGGAGTAAATTTACATATTATTCCCCAAGATGCAAAAACTGGGCTAGGATAGACAGAATTTACATTTTACAGGAACATGTGCATTTATTTGAAGGTCTTGATACTCACTCAGTAACTATTTGAAATCATGCGTCATTAATAACTAAAATAAAAACACAGGGTAATGAAATAGAAATGAGACACAGGCACTTTCCTAACCATCTGTTGAAAAGAGATGAATTTTAGGAATGGGTAGTAGAAATTATTCAGGAGCTATTAGAGAATATAGAAATTTCTTCTGAAAATATAACTAGGGAGTGGGATAAAATTAAAGTGGTGTTTAAAAATGGGGTGGAAATAAAAGAAAGGGAGATGTGGTTAATAAGTAGCAAGACATATTTAGAGCAACAGACAAATGTTCAAGTATTGCAGACTAGTGGGGATCTCACAAGAACAAGAAGAGGAGCAACTGCAGAATGCTAAACGGAAAATGAAGGATTACCTCACTATTATGCATGAGTTTAGAAAGATTGCTGGTAAGTGACTATTTTTTGATAATAACTCTAGAGCACAAAAACTTTTATTACCACAACTGAGATAACAAAGTAGAAAGGGATGTCGTCAAGCTTAGGGAGCCTATAACAAGTAAAGTAACAAGCGATGCTCTAGAGGTATTAGAAATATTTTAGAAATTCTGTGAAAGTCTGTATAAAGCAGAGAAGCATGGAAATCAAGAAAAGGTACAAATGGAAATGTTTATGGAAGAATTAAATGTGCCAAGGTTAGAGGTAGATGAGGCACAATTACTAATGGCTAGGATAGGGGAAGTGAGATAAAAATAAATAGATGGTATTCTTGTGGAAGTTTGAAACTTAGGAGGGAAAAACTGATAAAGATCTGGAAGGTTCTGTTTAACGGAATTTTAAGAGGAGTAGAAGTACCACCATCTTGGAAGAAAACAGTGGTAGCTGTAATATCTAAAGAGGGTAAAGATCCGTCATATCCAGCTTCATACAGTCCCATTTCAATACTAAACCATGATTATGAAGTGTTTGTCTGTAATGGCTAAAAGAATGGCAAACATGATGCCAAAATCAATATATATGATTTAATGTGGTTTTGTTGAGGGAAGGCAAACATTTGACAACATAAACAGAACAATGATGATCCAGAGGGAACAGAATGCAAGAACGTACCACTGTTAGTGGTCTTGATGCAGAGAAAGCATTTTGACAGAGTAAGTTGGGACTTTATGAGCAGGTCAGTAGAAGCATTTGCATTTCCTGATAAAATTGTAAGGTTGATTAGGATATGTGAGGGATCGGAGATAAAAATTAAAGTGGATGGGGTCCTCTCTGTTAATTTCTGCTTCAGCAGACAAACCAGGCAGGGTGTCCTCTCTCCCCTTTATTTGCATTTTATATAGAATGGTTGGCAAAATATACATAACTCAGAAAGTCAAGAATATAATTAGTGTGGTAGTTAAAAGCTGGCTGTGTTTGCAGATGGTAGTTAAAAGCTGGCTGTGTTTGCAGATGGTATTATTTTACACCTGAGAAAACCAGAAAGGGACATTAGAGTGTTGTGGAACATTTTGGGACAGTTTCATGTATTTTTGGGATACAAAATGAATGAAGCTAAAATAAAGGAAATAATGGTAAATTATGTACCCACACATGAATTTGTTCAGCTATATCTATATTTATGGGGACATGATAAAATGAAGTATTTAGGAGTATGGATTAAAAATGACCTGTGTGGCAGCTAAGGGTATATGTTGGAAGAGACTGAGCAAAAGATAGTACAAAAACTGAGAAAATAGAAGCTCTTTTATGTGGATATGGATACAAGATACAAGCAGTTAAAATGTTTTTAGTCTCTTTAGTCTTATACACAGATCAGTCTTATTTTTATCAACCAGAGGAGGAGTTGTGGATAGCAATTAATAAAGAGCAGAAGGATTTTACTTGAGAGGGGAAACTGGTAAGACTGCAAGAGTTAAGTCAGATAAGCTGATTCTTTGAGTAGAACAAGGCAGATTGGGATTACCTGATTGAAGGGTATTTCAGAGCAACACAGTTAAGGCTCCAGTACAAGCAGAAAACTGTAATTCAAAGTGGAAAGAGATGATGATGATGATGAAACAGGGAGGAAGCTAAAGAAACAAGGAGAGACGGGGATTTTGGATGCAGACCTTTAAGCATGATAACAATAATCTTGCAGAATAGTATACCCATAAAGTGGCAGAAAGTATTCTAAGAACTAAGCCAACATGGGAATGGAGAAATGAGATTATTCCAATAGGGATGACTGTAATTTGGGATTCAGAGAGTAGGCAAGAGGGGCCTTGAATTTATTGGAGAAAACTGGGCAAAGGAGCCAAGGTATTGGGAGCAAATAACTAGAGAGGGAAAGGCAATAGAATTTGAAGATGCCAAGAATTTATTTGGACTGCAAGTTAGCAATTGCCTTCCCTATCAAGGACTAATATAGTACTGGGGAATAGAAAGAAGTGGGGGGGTCCTAAACGAAAGACCAGCACTTGTAGTAGAGTTTTTAGTAGAATCTAAAACAGTAACTGCCATTAAAATAGGAATAATTAGTAGAGCATATAAAATATTCCGTGATAACTAAAAGAATCAGTCAGAGGAGGTTAGAAAGGATTGGGAAGAGAAATTGGATAACTGACTCACAAAGAATCAATGGGAAGATATAGGTATGTCTCCCAAATATGCAACGGAATCTAGAAGATTCAGGATTTTTGCTTGGAAATGTTTACATAGATATCTTTATACCACAACTAGAGTCCAGAGAATTTTTCCTCAGATAAACTGCAAATGGAGGTGTGATATGGATGAAGGAAGTAATTGGGAACATATTTTCTGGAAATGTAATGAGTTGGCAGACTTTAAAGATCCCCTGCAGACTGCTCTGTCAGAGATGCTGGGTGAGCAAATTGGTGTAACTGAGGAAATGATTTTTCTGAGCTGTGATATAGACTAGGAATTGCCTAGACATAGTAAGGCCCTATTTAGTCTAATTATGGTGGCTGCTAAAAAGCAGTTACTTGAAAATGGAAGTCAAAGTCTAAACCAGCTGTACTAGAAATAGAAATATAGTAACAGAGATAAAACAACTGGAATTGAGAGCAAATTACATAGGAAAAAAATGGGAATTATGGGAACTGTACATACAGGGGAGGAAGGAAGTTTAAAAGAAGGCTGGACTTGAATTAGCTATGTATTGTTTGACTGACAGTGATTGGGTAGATTATAAGTTATGTATAAAGTTTGCAACTAGGATTACGTCAGTATGTTTGTGAAGTAAAATGCTTGCAACTAGGATTGTGTCATTTGATTTGTTTTCATTTATATAAATATATGATTGCCTATGTCATACGTGATAATTTATAAAGATGTTTCGTTTCTTGTTTAAAAAAAAGAAAGAAAGAAACTTGATCCATTCAGGATTTCAGGATTTCCTTTCTTCAGGTTCTCTTCTGGATAGATGTTAATTTGCTGAAAAATTGAATCTGATGATGATATTTTTGAAGTGAGAGAGGAATGAGAAAAAACACAATACAATAAGTAAGTAAGACATCTGAACTTCTGTGATGTGAGGAACCCAAGCCTTGGGTATCCCACCAGATATTCAGAGATGTTTATAAGACTGCACCTTTTGAACTGACCTCTTAGTTGTCTAGCATATGTAATACGTCTGCTCTTATATCAGTAATCCCTTGTCATGTTATTCTGTAAACAAGTCTTAAAACTTCTTCTGACAACAGACCCATGGTGGTTGTTGCCCTGGAGAATGTCCTTTAAGTAATCATCCTTTTCATTGGGAGTTTTTCCATAAGTTTCCTTCCACACTGCTTTTAGGAAAACAGACTCCAGTGCTGTGCTGTCAAAATTGTCCTGATCAAATCATATTTTTTGTCATGATTACCAAAAAAAAATGAAGACGAGAAAAAAACAGCTTTTATGTTTCTGTTTTTGATGGGCACCCTGTAGCTTTTGATCTTTAAGTTTATTTATTTATTTGTTTTCGTTTGTTGGCAAGGAAAGTCTGAATAGGTGTAGAACCCGTTTTCAGTGGAGGCCTTGAGAGAAAAGTTCCATTGGTACAATACAATACATGATGCACTGTAAGTTAATACAGATAAATTGAAAATTAGTGTCATATTGACAGTTCACTAGAAATTTTTAAACAGTAGCATATCAAACTGGTTCATGTTGCATGAAAGCATATTGATTGAATAAGAGAATACACTGACCGTGTACAGTCACACTGGTAGTATACAGTCACACTGGAGCTTCCACAAGAGTTCCCCAAGAACTCTTTCCTGCCTTTTCCTCAATCGCAATAGTACCCCACATTGCCCTATTAATGGACCTTCTCTTTCTAGTTTGACTTTGCCCATATGGAATTTGTTTCTTTGTTAAGACGTTTGAAGTTTGACAAGTGGAAGACCATGACCCCTTCATCTATAGTTAATTGTTTTGCTCTTTGTTAGCCATACTGCATTCCTGTCTTGTGACTGCCGGCAAGCCTACTTAAACAGGTTCCTGCAGTTCCTTAAGCACAGTTATGTCCTTTTGCTTACCTGGTGAGGCCAGCATGTGAAAGAACTCATTAGTAGGCTACTGTGCCGGAGTGAGGCGAAGTGCAAGCACCCTCTGCTTTGCCAGGTAGAGCTGGCATAATAGTTTTACATGACAAAAATATCCTCCTTGCCACCAAGATCAAACTTACCTTCTCTCTCCCATTCCTACGTGGCAAGTTCTTATAGAATCCATGTCACTAACTGAACCAGGGTTTCCTAAGGCAAATTCAGGATTTTCTTCCTTTTTGTCATTGAACTGGCATGTATGCATGCATTTTAATAAATACATGCAAATATTTCCTCATCACACAAAATACAAATAGATTTAAGACTAATTAGTGATGTTATGTTGTCCTATCTCACCTTCATTCTTACTGGATGGGTTTGGAGGCGATCCTTGGCTCCGACTCGGCCGAATACACTAGGTCAAAGTCTCTAACTTGGCTCATGGCAGAATAGGTATCCCATTATGCAGTGGTGTAATTCCCCAGATCTCATTTTCCGTTGTTCGAGTTTGGATGCTCTCTCCTTGGCTGTGGCTAAATCATTTTAATAGCTTCTATTTTTTTCCCTTTATTAAGCTTTATTTAGCTTTAATATTGCTAATTAATAGTTTAGCTCGTGGTTGTTTGTAGTTTAGCTGTTTAATCTTGCTGTTGTGTGGTTGTCTGTTAGTCATCATTAATCACAAGGCCTTTATCCTTTTCCCGTCTTTTTGTAGTGGTGTAATCACAGTATATAATTAGTCTTTGTTTCCCCTTTTGTTGTCATATTAGCTCGTTTTAGTTAGAGAGCTAATTTTCATTCTGTGTCCCAGCTCTACTAGGTCTGTTTAGGTTATAAGGCCTAGTGCCCGTTTTATTTGGAGGCTGTTTACCTTGTTTTTGTCTTCCTGTGTCTCTCGCTCATAGCTCTACTAGGTCCGTTTAAGTTAGATGGCCTAGTGCCCATTTAATTTAGAGGGCAGAGCTCTTCCTTCCCTTTCTTGTCTTATTGAAAGAGTTATAGTATTGCCTAAAGCTTTGATTAGTTTTTTGTGTGGCAGCTTCTTATAGAGGTGTATTTTTTAGGCTTTACCTTATTGTGTTAGTGCTGTGTCTTTCTTACAATGTCAAAAGAAACTAAAGAGAAGGAACCCAAGCCTTCAGGGTTTAAGAAGCGTCAGAAATGTTTTCAGAAGATGTCCAACACCAATGGGCATAGCATTTGTGTTTATTGTTTGGGGGCTATTCACCTCCAAGAGACTTGTACATTTTGCCATTCCTTCAGCTCTTGTGCATTACAGGAGAGAAAGAACAAACTAATTCTCAAAGGGCTCCTGAAACCTTCTTTTGAAGAGGCTGTACAGAGCACTTCTTCTAGTAGGTCCCCTTCCTCTAAGAGTGATAAGACTTCTAAATGTCCATCTCCTGCTTCTTCGACTCAGTCAGAACTGCCTCACAAATTGGCAAAGACTTTTGATGCCTTGACCTCCTCGGCTCCACAGTACTCGGAACCGACAGAGGTCATGGACTTGGACAAATGTAGTCCTTTGGCTCCAAGGCCTTCGGAGCCGAAAGAGACTATTCTTCGGAGCTGGTCCACTGATCTGTCACTGGTCTCCCCTACCTTGAGATCTCCCATTTTGGAGAGATCTCACTCACCAACTCTCTCCTGCAGGTCCTCTAGGAGCTAATTGGATGATGATGTGGACAGGGTGGTGCGCAGACTTTTGAAGTCACTGGCACTGGCTATTGTTTTTGGCTCTGACCCAGTCAGTTCCAGAGCCAGCAAAGACTATTACATCCACAACGATTCCTCCTCTGAGCCAAGCTGGATCTTCGGAGTCGGAATGCCAGGTACCACTTGTTGTAGATTCTTTGGTTCCGAGACCCCTTCAGGAGATTTCGTAACAGACACCTGCTCCGACACTCTCGGTGCCATCCGCAGTGTCTAGGTGCAGAAGTTCTCCGGTCGGCTCTGGGGGGGGGGTGATCAGACCAGAGTTCTTGCGGTTCCTAGTTTACCCCCATGGAGCTTCAGCTCAGTTACTTACATCAGCCTCTTCGGAACCGGAGGTGTCCTCGGAGCCAGGAGATCTGCCTTCGAGCTGATGAGAAGCGTGCTTTTCCAACCTATAACTCTACATAAGGATACTGGTATTCTTCCCCCCAAAGCACTGGCGTCTGTCTTGGCACCACCCCATCCACAGGACAGCAGAGATTTAGAGCCTCAGGGAGCTCCATTGGGCAATCCCCACTCTTCCGATACTTCCCCAGAATACCATTCTGAGGAGGCTCCCCAAAAAGGACATGCAAGAGGAAGCATGTGGATTCCCCTGATGAGTCCATAACCTCTGACACTGACCTCGAGGAGTCAGAAGGGTCCCCACAGTCGTCCTCTGAAGATATCTCCTTCACAGATATCCTAGAGATCCTGAAACAGAGAGGCAAATAGAAGTCCATTAACCCTTATGAGGAGGAGTCAGTGTACCTGAAGGCTTTTGGATCTCAACCTTTAGCCTCCTGGGTATCTCCGCCTTTCGATGAGCTGTTGGACTTGGTTAGTCGAAAGGAGTGGGAGTCGCCAGACACTATGGAACCAGTTCCTCAGAGGCCAAATAAATTCTTGTCAGCACCTTTGGAAAAAGAATTCCTCATGAAAGGTGTTCCCATAGATGCTGTGGTGGTGGCAGCAGCCACCAAGAACGAACTGTCTGAAACATCCTCATCTGTCCATCCACCGAACAAGGACACCCGTACAATGGACAGATACAGGAAGCGTATTTTTTCCTTAGTGACTTTTACCCTTAAATCGCTGAACTACCTTACACACTTTACGAGACTAGAAAGAGATCTCCTGAAGGAGTTAGAAGATACTCTCCAAGGTTCATTGGCTGTGAGGGTGTCAGAAAAGGTGACCTCTCAGCTATCTAGATTAAATTCCATTGTTTACTCCTCCATGAGACTAATATCCTATGCAGCAGATGGAGCGAGCAGGGCAGCGGGTTCAGGAGTTTCCCTGAGTAGACACTTCTGGATGGGCTTGTGTAACTTTGCAGAACGCTCCTTTTGATGGTTCCTCACTTTTTGACCCAAAGTTAAGGACACACTTACCAGATGCGAGCAGAAAGGGAAACCTCTCTCTGCCATGGGAGTATGTTTTTCCGTACCTTCAGGACCTTATCCTAAAGGTCAGAAGAGTGGGAAAATGTGGTTCAAAAGATCCCAGGGAGTTTTTCAAGATGCATGAGGTGATCCCTCCCCCAGGGGCAGAGGGGGAGGCAATAATGGTAGACATCGTCCTAGAGGCAGATGGGGTCTGCAAAATCAGGGTGATCATGATTCCTTTCGTGGCTGACCCTACCAGCGCTCCTGAAAGGAGGCTTGTCTGCTCTACTCTGGAGGCAGTTGGGGGACATGTATCATTGTACCCAGAAGCCTGGTGCGATATCACAAGAGACAAGAGGTTGCAAAGCATAGTATCCAGAGGCTATTCCATTCCTTTTTGCCATCCTGTCCCACAGATCAGAACAATCCCAGATGTTCCAACCAGTCAAAGGGAACAAGCAACTGTAAAAATCCAAACGTTGCTAGAAAAAAGTCATCCAAAAAGTCCCCGAAGACCATATAGGATTCAGAACTTATTTAAGATTTTTTTTAGTGCTAAAAACAACAGGGGACTGGAGACCCATACTGGATCTCAACAAATTAAACGAATTTGTGAAGAAGTCTAAGTTCCGAATGGTGACACTGCAGTCAGTTCTTCCCTTTTTAGGGATAGACAATTGGATGTGCTCAGTAGACCTCCAAGATGCGTACTACCATATAAAATACTGGTTTCGAGCCCTGCCCTTTGGTTTCACTACAGCCCTCAGAGTGTTCACCAAATGTATGGCAGTAGTCACGGCTCACTTGAGACATCTGGGATTCCAAGTGTTTTCATATTTAGACGACTGGCTCCTAACTGCCACCACCAAGCATCTTCAGCAGGTGAGGGACACCACTTTTCAAACTTGTTCCTGGTTAGGGATTACAGTCAATTTACAAAAATCTGCCTTGTTGCCCTGTCAGCATATTACATTTATAGGTGCAGATCTTAACACCGTCTCGATGATGGCACAACTTCCTCCGGACAGGGTTTATGTTCTCAGGCAACAAATAACCAGTCTTTTACCCAGAGAAAAAGTGAAAGCAAAGATGATTTTGAAAGTCCTAGGAACTATGGCTTCAATGATCACCTTAGTTCCCCTAGCCAGAATGCATCTGAGAATTCTTCAATGGCTCCTATTTGCTCAGTGGCCATTTCAAGAACTACCCATGTCTCACCAAGTCAGAATCATAGACTCATGCAAGAAAGATCTCCTATGGTGTCTTCGGTCTGACCATGTGACCATTGGACGACCCTTTGTGCCACAACTACCTGTAGCTACAGTGACCACAGATGCCTCCCAGGTAGGGTGGGGGGGGGCATTATCTGGGAAGGACTGTCCAAGGCACGTGGCAACAACATGAGGCCCATCTGCACATCAATGTTCTAGAGATGAGAGCAGTGCTCCTAGCGTTGCAGGCTCTCCAGGACTCTCCCATTAGGAACGATTGGAGTCCAGTCACACAACATGTCGGTAATCTGGTACATAAACCAGGAGGAACCAGATCTTACCCCCTTTGTCGAGAGGTGCTAAGAGTATGGCAATGGACAATTTCTTCTCAGCGCTTTCTAGTTGCAATGCATATCCCGGGGAAATCCAACATGATAGCAGAAAAGCTCAGCAGGGCTATTTTAATGCCTCACGAGTGGTCTCTGAACCAAAACATAGCGGAAGACATTTTCCAAAGATGGGGTCAGCCTTGCTGTGATCTGTTTGCCATTCCCATGAACACCAAATGCAGCAACTACTTTGCCCTAATCCCCCCCCCCCCGGGGAGTCAAAGAGAGACGCACTTGTACATGGTTGACCCTCGGGACTTCTGTATACTTTTCTTCCCTTCCCACTCATACTCAAAGTCATCCAGAAAGCAAAACTCTTGGGAAGCAGGCTGATTCTGATTGCCCCATACTGGCCTTGTCAGATTTGGTTCCCCTTTTTCCTGGCCTCACCTACAAGAGAAGCTGTGGGTTCTAGACCCAGTTCCAGACCTTCTGAATTATATGTCTGGAACTCTTCATCCTGCTCTCCAAACCCTCAGTTTGACAGCTTGGCTGCTCCACTTCCAAACTTAGTCAGGCTTCAAGACTTCACACCAGCAGTAAAACACATTTTGGTATCCTCTCACAAGGCTTCCACCAGAAAGTTATATGCTAGTAAATGGAAGAGGTTCTCCTTCTGGGCACAAGCAAAAAACATGGATCCCTTCTCTGGCCCACTCAGTTTAATTTTGGAATTTCTGGTGGAACTTTTTCAGCAAGGCTCTGCAGCAGCTACAAACAGAGTCCAACTAGCTGCAATATCTAATTTCTACATTGGTGAATATACTCCTAACCTGATGTCACACACACTGTGTAAAGCATTTTTAAAAGGCACTTTTTTATTGAGACCTCCCATTAAAGAACCTGTTCCTCCATGGGATTTGAATTTTGTCCTGACTCACCTAACATTACCTCCTTTCGAGCCCTCATCTTATTGTGATCTCATATTCCTCTCTTGGAATACTATTCTTCTGGTAGCTATATCTGCAAGAAGAATCTCGGAGTTGCAAGCCCTGTCTATCAAGCCACCATACTTGATTTTCCAGAGATATAGAGTACTCTACGTACTAATCCATCGTCCATGCCAAAAGTTTGTTCCCAGTGAAATCTAAATCAATCTGTTGAACTCCCAGTGTTTTCCCCAATCATAGCAACAAGGCAGAGTACAAACTTCAATTGGATGTGCATAGACAACTTAGATTTTATCTACATAGAACTTAAGATTTCAGGAAAACAGATCAATTGTTCATTTCCTTTTATGAAGCAAAAAAGGGCATGCCAGTTTCAAAAATTACTCTTTCAAATTGACTCTCAAATTGCATTACCTTTATATACTCTTCAAATAACAGGAATTTACCATTCAAAGTTAGAAGCCACTTGACTAGAGCATTAGCAACATCCTCTGCTTACCTGGCCAGGTTGTCAATGGACAGTATTTTGCTACGTGGGCAACTCCACATACATTTATTACTCATTAAAAAGTTGATTTGGCCTCCAGGGACAGGGCTTCCTTTGGTTCCACTGTGCTCAAAGGTGTTCTTCCATGAGCCACCCAGGGAAATGGTGCTAGGGACGTTGTCCCATCCAGTAAGAATGAAGACGAGATAGGACAACATAACATCCCATCCAGTAAGAATGAAGGGAAGATAGGAAATCATAACACAAAGAAGTTATGTACTCACCATAACATTCCATGTTTGTTGTCCATCTCACCATTCATTCTTATGACCCCTCCCACCTTCCCCCAACCAAGGACTCTTAGAGGACCTAGAGGTGAAGTTTTACTTCATAACTAAAGGAGTTCCCTTGTATTTTCCTTGTTCTTTCTAAACCTGATGTATCATTGTAATTTAGACAGATTATTTATGGTTGTCAGCAAACAAGATCTGGGGAATTACACCACTACATGATGGGATACCTTTTCTGCCACAAGCCAAGTTAGAGACTTCGAGCTAGTGTATTCGGCCGAGTTGGAGCCAAGGATCGGTTCCGACCCCATCCAGCAAGAATGAATGTTGAGATGGACAACAAACATGGAATGTTATGGTGAGTATATAACTTCTTTTTCTAGTAGTGTGCTGACAGAGATTACATATTTTAATTGGTGGCAGTAGCATACATTTTTTTGCGTTAAGAAAGAAAGACTATTTAAATCCTCCTCTTTTGGTAGAAACCACTGGCATTTGTGTACATTTCTGTACTTGTTTGCAAGTGAAACAGATAAATTTCACCAGTTTAAATAATTTCACAGGTGGTTCATTTGCTTTGTAAAGAAAACACAAGGAGATTTTTGATAAAATGAATTTGTGAAAGCACACACCTTCTTGGGTTGAAGTTGTCATTTAATATTTGACAAATGTGTCTGTTTTATGAAGTTATTATAATCCAGAGCTAGGCAGGTACAAAGGAGGTGACATTTTCAAGCAGTGTCATGTATTTTACGAAACAAGCTAAGGTATAGGAGGCAGAATGATAAGAAATGTAAGTGTATGAACTTCGTATAGTGACCTGACTGTTGAATAAGGAGTATTACTTAAAATTGTTTTGACTTGCATGCATTTATTTACTAAACTTGATAAAATATTGATTTCAAGTTAGTGTAGGGCATGTTTATTGGACTGGTGGGTATACAAGAAGGTGGTACAGTACATTTTCACTTTATTTTCTGTATGACCCTATTAAAAAAAGTAAAGCTTATTTCCATTAAAGAAACTAACCTTTGGTATTTAAGCATTACTTTTGTGGTCATTAAAGGCAGTAGTCATCTTAGCTGGATTAATTTTGTGTTGTTACCCAGCAGTCCCCCACCACCCAGTATAGGATAAATTTGTAAGTATGAGGAGGTGTTCTGTCATGTTTGTGACCCAAGTGGTGTTAGTCTTACCAAGACAGTTTTGAAGGAGACAGGCATCCAGGTTTTACTGATTAACATTTTATTTACTGATTTTTCTTTAGAGGGCCTCCTCGTAGACCACCACCTAATGTTCTGGAGCAGGTGAAGAGCTTAAACCAGTCATTGCGCTTGGGACACCTCTTGTGCCGTAGTCGTAACCCTGATTTCCTGCTGAACATCATTCAACGTCAGGTAAGAAATTAAGAGGTATTCTTATTACATATTTGGTGATATTGGTGACAGGCGGGACAGCTGAATATTTAAGAGTTTGAGTGATTTATTGCCACTAAGATTTGAGGAATTTCAGCAACACTGAAGGTGGGTAAATATAAATTAAGTAGAGTTCATTACAAAACCTTCAGCTGTCCAGACTGTCAGTGTTGCAGAGTGTAATTTTGCTGTATATATTTCCCATGTGCAAAATGGGAAAAGGTTCTTGATGGTGATACCAATTTATGTTGGAGGCTAAATTCCCTTCCGTGACTTTGCATTTTAATGTCCTTCTCCTACCTCTCTACATCTCTCTTTGGTTATACCCACTATCTCTGAGTACCTTGGCTCCTGTAGATATTTGTTACATTTTACCTCTATTTCACATTTCTGCTTTTTCATAATTTTACAGTTGTGCATACCTGAGTCTGTGCATCTTCTGTTGAATTTCTGCATCTGTACCTCTTCTCTGTGACGTGGATGTTATTCAGGTAGGTTCATGGTGTAAAGTCTTCATAAGAGTTGGTTTACCTAGTTGTTTTTAAAGAAAGCTTCTTCCACTCACTGGGTTCTAACTCATCAACTTTTTACATTTACTCTATTTAAAGGGTTTGATAATTTTCTTTGTCATAGTGGGATTATAGACCTAGTAGATAAGCCATCACATACTTAATGTTCCCATTTTTTTGTATTGATTGTTTTCAGTTTTGATTTTTAGATCTTTGTGGATCGTGATGAAAAATGAAAAACTGTTGTTAAGCAGAGATTCACTTACTAAAACATGATATCATGGCCAGCCTGTAACTGAGATAATGATTCCTCCCACTTGGCAAGTTCCTGTTCTCCAAGTTTATCTTTCCATTGCTGAGACATTATGCTTTATAACATCAGACATTGATTGCTTTACTCTTTCTTCCCATAACAAAATTATGTCTTTTTCTTGGGAAGGAAAAGAAGATTCTTAGTCTAGTTTTCTTTTAAACCATTTCTTAATGATGCTGTTTCAACAATCTTAAACCATCATCTTAACTATTTATGTTTTGAAGAAGGCATGAAGTATTTCTAAGCTGTATGGAGGTTTACCTAAGCCTTCTTGAACTAACTCCTACATGATACCTTCAGCACTTGGCCAATAGCTCAGAGACCTCAACATCTGGCCAGTCATGCTGTGTACAAAGCCCAAAAGTAGTGGACAGGTTTGGAAAAAAAAAATTTATTCCTGTACCATTTTTTTGCATTTGTATTTTTTATATTGTTTTGGCCCTTTGCCTGCTTATTATCAAGCTTCCTTTCCATTGGGCACAACCCTGTCTAGTTGGGGGGGGGTGTCATCCAGGCAGCCATGATGATACTTTCTGCTCTCATTATCCAGCATCCTGGTAACAACAGCTTCTCTTTACTGTAGACTGACTCCCACACAAGGATGACCTGAATACTCGCATCACCAAAATTATCACCTGTGCTCCCTTCTGTACGCTTGTGTGCTTCTCCACATCTGTGGATACAAGCTACTGTCACTGGGTTGGAAAACCACACCCAGATCTTTCCTGACAGCAATTTCCAACTGTGTGTAGCCAAGGGCTTGTCTTTTAGAGCAGAAGCTTGAGCCGGATGGGAACCAGTCCCTCTCCACTCCACTCCACTCCACTCCACGACAGATATACCCAGTCTCCCTGCCTGCACCATCAAACACCTGGACCACTAATTGAACTTGAGTCACCTGGACTATAATATGGGATTTACCCTCTGTCATCAGCGCAAGTGAACTTATGTATATTTCATTGTATGTCCTACTGCTCCCAGTTACAGTTGTCCTTGGTGATAAGGGTTTTGGCTGATTTTCCAAACTGACTGTTTCAGAGATAAGTATGTCCATTTTCTTTTCAGTGCTTTCAGCAATGTTTTTTTTTCCTTAGCTACTGCATGATTGTCTCCACTGACACTTTAGCTGGGGGTGCAACCTGCTGCCATTTGCTTGTTCTCTGTGGTAGAGTTGTGGTTCTCCCGCTTTCATTAGGATTTCTTCCATGCCACCTTGAGTACTCCATTTCAAGAAGATATTCTTTTTGGTTAGATGTAACTAACTTGAAAACAAAACGTATCAAATTGTAGATGACACAAGCAGACATCCATATGCTCATTCTTTCTCTGTACACTAGCTCATGGCTGTCGGAGGTGAAGCCCTCCTGTCAAACACTGATATCTGGCCAAGTGACCAGTGTTGTTATTTCATTTGGGACTTGGTGTGAACTCACCCAAGATGCCAGCTCTCTTTCTGACCTTACAACATTCCTGACTTTCTTTTAGATCTGGTTATGGTTGAGGTGGGTTCTCCTGGTTTTGCCTCAACTAGAGTTAACCCCCCACCCCTGGGTAAGATGAGTCCTGGTTATTATCCCACAAAAAAATCCATGATGTAGTATGGATGTCTTTTGATAATGAGGCATTAGTTGAGTATTTATTTGCCAAAAGTCAGAATATGGCA
This sequence comes from Protopterus annectens, assembly GCF_019279795.1. Lineage (NCBI taxonomy): Eukaryota > Metazoa > Chordata > Ceratodontiformes > Protopteridae > Protopterus > Protopterus annectens. The sequence goes on from NC_056746.1 coordinate 630,824,260, forward strand.
CCTGTTCTGTATAAAACCCCATTTTTTAAGATTTAAGGATCCAAGAAACAAAGCAACTGAAACCACTTGAACTTCTGAAAGTCTTATTTATTCATGATACAAGATTCAAAGAATGCAAGTTAAAAAAAAAAACTTTCACCTAGACTTAGTCTTCATCAGGCACATAAAAAACAAATACAATAGATAAAATGTAAGCACATCCATATATATCTCACAAATAGTAAAACACATGTCAATTCTAATTAAGTAATTAAATAATTAAACCTGTTGATGTCACTCATTTAGAAAGGGCTTTAAAACGACATAGCCATTCAAACCTGGCTGAATGTGTGCTTTCATTTTAAAAATCCATTTTAATTCTTCATTTTCAATTATCAGTTTAACATCTCCTTCTCGTAATGGAATGTGCACTACTTTTAAAATCAAATTTAAAATTGTGATTTACTCCTATTCAGAATTTCTGTGGACCAGTATTGATGTAAACTAACAGCTTGCTGGTTGCCTAAGTGCGCACATTCTGAGACTGCCAGGTTGATTTTTTTTTTTGCCACTTTCACATTTCTGCTGTCAGTACTTCCTTTCATCAGTAAAGTTCTTTATTTGCATGCCTGTACAATGTTTTATATTTCTGAGTGACTTTTTGAGTACCAGCTACTACCGACAGGATTATCTCATCTGTCTTGGGGAAGAGTATGATGCTGACAGTTGCCACTTGTTTCAAAGGCTTAACATAGCTACACTGCATCAGAGGAGAGAAAAGTTGTTGGGCTGCTTCATGTCCAGGAAGATGGCAGTAATTAAAGCCCTAGACAGATTTCCATGTGGAGACCTGAGGGAAGTTCCTCCTTACAGTCCCAGATGTAAATCAGTGCATGATTTCGGGGGCAAATACGTGGCTAGCCTATGCAGGCTTCAACCTGCTTAAGTTAAGTCCAGTGGTTTAACTCCCCCACCACCACAAGAACCTGCATATAGTAAGCTAACCTTCTCTATCTAGAGATCAGACCTAAACTGGTCATTGACTTTGTTGGAGTGCTTATATGGTCAGCATTGTACATAAGTTATAACAAAGAAAAAACATACAGTAATGTAAAATATGGATGCAACTTGTGTTAGATAATTCCTGACAAATGCACTCTGGAGTATAAAGCAGCACAAGTAACATATATAACAAAGAAATCCAGTTGAAGAGAAGCTACACTTAAGTAATATACTTTGAAGTTCATTCACTGGATTCAAATTTCTTTTTCTGTCAGAAACTGTGTGGTGTAACCATTCACGGTTTTTATGTCTCTAAGGTCCATGAAGCATCACAACAGCACAATACGATGGTTTGTCTCCTCTAAACCAGGGCCAAACAGATTTAACAACCCTGTACAAGTCGAATAAAAAAATGTCCATTTATCACTCTTAAAACTAAGACCTTAAATATTCACTGCATGAGTTAGATTTCCAAAGTGCAGTAGCTACAGTCTGGGAGGAGAGGATCCAAAAGCAGTGAGACAGTGTTTCTTCACATTAATTCTGCAGTGATTCATGTTCATAGGTTCATATGAGGCTAACAACCACCACAGATCTTTACAAGCTTAGCCATGCAACCCAGCCCAGTTTTGTCCAGAGTTCCTTGGATGCCTATATGGCGGGGTATGTTAGTAAAGAGGTAGCTAAGAGTTATGTGTGTGGGAGTATGTTAGCTGTGAATTAATTTACTTGCTGTCGACCTCTGTCCATCAGAGACATGGGGCTCGGGATATGGGTGAATCTGCGAATTTCCAAGCAGTGATCAAGGTTTAATTTGAACATGGTCAGAGATGAATTCTACTTCATCTAGATGGGGAGTTTATGTCTTTCTGGGGGGAGCCTTTGAGACGCATATCAATCCCTCAAGCAGGTTCTAATTATGTTGCAGACAAAGTTCAGGTCCTTTGCTGTAGTGTTTCTGATGGTGTTTGTCTTGCAGATATGCAAGAGATCATCAGAGCTAGATCCAAGGATGCCTTATATGCTAGGCATAGATCGCCTCTCAGTAACCTGTAGGAGACTGGATACAGAGATGGGACTTTATAGCGATCTGTGTAGGACAGGGTATTCATACTATGAATTCTTCTGGTGAGGAACCTCTGAGGGCATTCCAACTGTTATAAGTGCCTGGCTAGGTAATTGCCAAAGAGGGCATTGTACTCAGTAATGGGTCTGATAACGGCTGAGTAGAGTGGTACTGTTACTTCACTGGACCTGGATACCATACCATTACTTATTAGTTGGGCGACATAGAGTGAATTTCTTACTGTCTTGGCTACATGTTGGTCAAATGCCAGATTACTGTCTACATATGTTCCCAGATCCCTAACTATTGGGTCAGCTCTTAAGAGTGCTTTACCGATGAACTGATTATCTTGGGAGGACAGTTTCCTAAAGAGCAGTATAATGCATTTCTTTGCATTGACTTTTAATCCATGGCTTTTGCACCAGTCGTTTGTTTCCATTAGACCCTCTTGTAGAATGTTGATGGTGTTGGGGGGAAGTCTGGGATAGCTCCCAGTTTACAGTCATCAGCGAATTTGGTGAGCCAGGTGCCTTTGACATTAGCCTTGACATCCGAAAAGTAGATGCCAAACAAAAGTGGGCCCACCGCAGAGCCCTGGGGTACTCCACTGGTGACTGGTCTCTTGTTGGAGGTAGTCTCACCGATCCTGACTTCTTGGGTGCTGTGTGTGAGCCAGCTGTCAATCCTGTGAGTTATATAGGGGATTTATGCCTAGTTCTGAGAGTTTGTCAACAATACGTGAATTGGGGTATTGTATAGCTTGTCTTGTCCAGGTCAAGGTGGGCATTCTGGACCATTTTCCCCTCATCCATAGCCATGGTGAGCCTCTTGAAGAAGTCTACCAGGTTAAGTAGAGAAGACCTTCCCTTAAGAAAGCCAAACTGGGATGGGACCTGTGTCTGTAGCTTGCCATTATCCTCATCATGTCCATGAAAATTTGTTCCATGGTTTTGCATATTAGATTTGTCAGACTGATGAGTCTGTAGTTCCCAGGGTCAGTTGATGGTCCACCCTTATGAAGAGGAATGACCATTGCAGCCCTCCATTCTCCTGGCACATAGCCTGTTTTGAGGCTGTAGGTGAAGAGTTCTACACGTGGTCCTGTTAGGTCATGTTTTAGGCTATTTAGGAAGCAACTTAGGATATTGTCTGGGCCCTGTGAAGCAATGTTTTTGGCCTGAGAGCACCTCCAAGACCTGCTCCTTGCTGATAGTTGGGGGAGGAGATATGCTAGAAAGGATTTCATAGGGGGTGGTGGTGGGGGAAGGTGATGTTAGAACCAAATTTATCAGTTAGTAGATTTACCATGTCACCCTGTTCAATGAAGGTTGTGCCATTTATCACCAGGTCTACACACTGTTGAGTATTACTTTTAAAATTCTTGACATAGCTGAAGAAGGCCTTGTTATTGTCCTTTGCCTGGGAGGTTGTCCTGACCTCATAACTGGCCCTGATGGAGTTTTATTAGACCACTTAGTTTCTTATTTAGTTGAATCAGAGAGCTCTTGTCTCTGTGAGAGTTGCTCTTTCTGATTTTGGCCATGACTTGTTTTTCCTTTGTTATATAGCCTGTTAAGATAAGGATTCCATCAGTGTGGTTTGTTTTTGCTGTTAGATCTGGTGTAAAGCAGCCTTAATGCAATAATTTACATGTTTGTACAGGGTTTCTGTAAATAATTCTGCATAGGTAGCCATGTTATCAGGGTTTGGGGGAACTGTGAATTTTGGCAAACTGTCATGTAATAGAGGATGTAGTTTCCTTTAGTGTAGTTCCTGTTTTGAGTTTAGTTGGGTTTTCTGGATTGAATTTTATTTTGAGGGAGACAACTTTGTGGCCCATCTTCACCATGTCACCCTGTTCAATGAAGATTGTGCCATTTATCACCAGGTCTACACACTGTTGAGTATTACTTTTAAAATTCTTGACATAGCTGAAGAAGGCCTTGTGATTGCCCTTTGCCTGGGAGGTTGTCCTGACCACATAACAAAGTTGTCTCCCTCAAAATCATCAGTAAGGTGGTGGTGGGGGGGATTATAATGCTGTCCCATGCTGATGCACACTCTGGTCCAGGGTGTTTGTGTTGGTAAAATCAAGGAAGAGCTATGACTGTGGGTTGGAAGCAGTGTACATTTCCCAGTCTATAGATGGGTAAAGTCTACCATGAATAAGTTGTTTGATTGGATGGTGAGCACCTCTAGAAGGTCTAGGTGATAGTTGTGTGCTTCATGGGTCATAGAGGGTGACCGTGTCTATGGAAGTTTGGATGTGGTTGAACTCCAAGTCAGCATCCTGTTTAACGAACCAAGAGTTGTATTTGCTGCTAACACAAATTGAGACATTTCCACCTTTAGCCTGTATCTGTGCTGTTATTGGTTTAAATGTGTGTAAGGCACTTTCACTGCCAGAGTTTTTTCTGCAGCTTTAAACCAAGTGTCGGTAACAGCAGGTATGTCTACATTTTCCATAGTGAGGTGAGCTTGTATGGTATGGAGTTTCTTGTTTGGGCTGCTAGCATTGAGTGTTAACACCTGAAGGTCACTTTCAGTGTGTTTGTTATGTTGGTAGTTTTGTCATTTTGAAATTACCTAAAAATTGTGCATGGGAATGGATAGAGTTTTAGCCAATATCTGAAAGCCCAGAGGTAACCAGTGCATACCATCCTTAGCAAAGCAAAATGGCCTGTTAACCATATCCTCCCTTGCTGATAGATATTTGATTCCCCTGCAGTGATGCTAGAAACTAAGGTAATTATTAAAATCAGTAATTTTCTGTTCATACTGTGGTATCATCCTTTGTGAAGGTAGAATGCTGCTCAATGCAAGGCATGTACCTATCTGTGATGCATATTCAGAGAGACGCATAATGTCTGCTTTCATGTCCCATTCAGAAAAGAGACTCAGTGAACGCCAAGAAGTCTACGACAGAAAACAACAAAAATCTATGTTTTTTTCAGGGGGCAAGCCCCCCTGCTTCCCCCACACGTCCATATATTATATACCTCAAGATCACACTACAGTGGGGAAAAGGGTAAGTTCCCTAATCCCCACTTTATCATGATCTCCATTCAAAAGCTTCAACCTTTCAGAAAATCAATCATATGGTCTCAACCATATGACTTTCTGTTCAGTTTGGTCATGTACACCTACAAGAACTGTGATAGAATCATATCAGTACCTGTGATGCATTGACCTGAGTGCATATACCGTAGCTCCAGTTAGACAGCTAACCATTATCTTCTCCTTGTCCATCCTGGTGAGAGGAGTGTCAGTGTGTCGTAGAGTAGAATCCCTTGTGACAAAAGCAATGTAGGCTTATGTGTAGTTTTAGATGCTGCTTTTGATGTGTGCTTTAGTGATAGCTAAGTGTAGGTGCTGCATTTTGATGGCTTAGGAGGTCTTTGAGGTTTGGAGAGGTTTCTTTTAAGTGTCCCAGCATAAGAAGGCCTGTGTGTGTGGTGAGCTATGTATGTGAAGGATGTTGTGTGTGAGTGTGTCTGTGTCTGTGTCTGTGAGTGTGTGAGCATGTGGTGTTGTTGACAACCTTGTTTGTAAGAGGTTTTTGCCTCCAATAAAGTTATGTAAGTACAGCTCACGCATAATGTGTTCTCTGTTGTGGCTTAACCATTTTGTACCATGGATTGTAACTGTGAATAAAGTGTTCGTGAGTTTAAGCAGTTTGGACTTTTTCGTGATTACTGCTTTACTCTGCTCTGGTGCGTTACTTGTAATTTCCTAGTTTTATTTGTGGCAGTACATTTGAGTTTGATGGCGTCTACAGCATTAGAGCAAGAGGGCAGTTTTTCTCCACAATCTACTCCATTAATACTGAGGGGCTGTGATAGTGCTGCGTCGGCAGCACCAGCTAAAATTAACAATTCTGCTGGACACGATACACTTTTTGACTCACTTTTCCAACGCATGGACTTCTTATGTGCTAGACTTGATCGAATCGATTCTCAGCAGCAGGAAATGAGGAATTTACTTGCTGTGCCTCTTGTTACCCCTTCTTGAAGTTAATAATACAACTATTTTGGATTCTTTACCCGACAATGCTATGAGAGTTAACGCGTTTGATGTATCTTTTAACTCAACTAACCACGTTAACTCTGGGCTAGTATTTAATGAAGAAATGAACGCTGTTGATAACAATCTACCTGTTCCTGGGAGTAGTACAGGGACTATTCCACTTGGTCCTGTGCCGACAACAAGAGTTGGTATGGTTGACACTTCAAATGTTAGGTCAATTGGTAAACCACTTAGCAATGCAACTAATTTGGATACTAACGGATTCTCTGACATTAATCGATGGCTTACAGAAGATTTTTCGTTTGCACGTCAGACAAGTAACTCTACCAATACGGAGACTAACACCCAAGGTAACAACAGTGAGGTAAACACATCTTCCGATATAGTGTGGAAATTACAAAAGTTTGATACGTTACTAGTAAAAATGAAAAAATTACAATTGGCAATTAATTATTTTAATGAATGTTTAACACGCAAGGTCATTCCTAAGGGGCTTAGGCACCACCAATTTCCTACTGGGTTGGTCCCAATTCAGAGTTCCATAATGACCTTTTATTACTTTTTGAACGTAATGGTGTTGACCTGTTAAAACTGATGGTAAAACATTATACAATATGGGTAAATGAGCTGAGTAAAGACATCATTGCGCTCGACTCCACTATTAAGTTGGACACTCAATTTGAGAGATACAAATTTGAGTATGATCGCAGCTTTAATAGTGTGAACCAATACCTGGGCAAGCTAAGACAGAATAAAATTAAAAAATTGGAGCGCGATTGTGTTACGTATGAGAATGGGACAGCTTACCCACTTCCACCTATTTCCCAAACATGGCAATATGTGCCTTTAAGCAACGAGAACCAAGCTAATAATTTGAATAATGATAGAATCCCAAGTTATAACAACAATTCGAATAACTTGGGGTTACATGACCCTCCAATAACAGATTATCTTGATTCAGTTAATGAAGATGAACCCGCTGTGAGGAGAAGCGAACGCTTACAAAATCGTAATAAAGGTAACAATCAAAATGGACAGTTTAAACAACCTTTTCAATACCACCAGGTTTTTCACGAAGGTGTACGGCAGGGAGCCTTACCCAAACAAAGGAACAACGTGTACCACAACAGAATGAGAGCACAGAAACCCAAGTGAACTATGAAGTATTACATACTCACGAACTAGGGACAGACTGCATGTTTATTACACAGAACTTGGGGGTCAACACCTTAACAGTTACTGAAGGACACAATCGTATGACTGATGAAGATACTTGTATACATCAAGTTGAGTCTGATGTCATGTTACCACCAACTGTTGACAATATTGAAGGTATTATTGATGACAACTTTGCTGACCAACAAGCAGTTGATCTAGTTAGACCTGTGATTAAAGTCAATAGTACTGGTGACTTTAAGATCTACAACTTTTTTTTCAGTGTCTGTCCCGAATGAACTAGTTGAACTACTGTCTAAGGGGTACACCTATGTTCCTAAAAACAACTTGGACTTGGTTGGTACGACTTTGGACATTAAATTTTACACTCGAAAATTTAATTTTAATTTGATGCTTGGAGGATACGAAGGAAACAGTGTTAGTACAAATCCTTTTCGTATTCCCAGTGTATTTAATCCACCTTTGCACCCATTAATCCAACTTTTTGAAACTATGTGTGTTAGATTTGAGACATAATGTAAAATATTTGACTAATGTTAAGAACTTTAATGAAACGAACAAAGAGAACGAACTTATTGAGTTCGTCAGACTCCACAACTTACGTATTTGTAAGCCCGATAAAGGGGGAGGAGCCGTAATATTTGACTAAGAGGACTACTTTAATAGGATGACTGATTTGGTTAATAATGCAGCTTATGAGGAGAGCTCTAGATCTGAGATCAATAAGGCATATTCATCGATTAAAAGTAGTATTGAAGACATGTTTATTGAAGGTAGACTACATGAGGATCAGTACAACTATATGTTAACTTTATACCCTAGATATCCTAGGTTATTTGGTATACCCAAAATCCACAAGAACATCAACCACCCCCCTATGCGACCACTCGTAGACAGTCGAGGTTCACCAACTTACACTTGTGCTAAATTGGTCGATTCTATTTTGAAAAAATATCTTAAAGACGAAGAGCACATTTGTAAAGATTCATGGTCATTTCTAGCTAAAATTGACACACTTGAATACGACATCAACTGTAACTTTTTAACAGTTGACGTCAAGGACTTGTACACCTGTATTCCCCACGACATAGCTACTGAGTTGGTGACTACCACCCTAAAGAGAAAAAATGCATCCATGGTGAAAACTTCCTTGGTGATAGAATTACTTGAAATTATTCTATACAACAACTATTTTATGTTAGGGGGTAATTTCTATTTACAAAAGGTGGGAGTAGCAATGGGCTCCCCTTGTGGAGCTAGTATAGCTAACACAGTAATGGCACAATGGGAGAGAGAATACGTTTTTAACAACAATCCCTTGAGTGAGAAAATTTGTTTTTATACCAGATACCTAGATGGCATTTTTATACTAGTAAAAGGTGATGAAACCTTGGGCCAAAATATCATTGAGACATTTAACTCTTCTACATCTTTTTTGAAGTTTACATCGACATTCAGTACAAACGCTGTGGCATACTTGGACATTTGGTTAGAGAAAAAAGATGAACTAAAAGCCTTTGTAGCTACCATTCACAGGAAAACTACATATTCTAACTCACTCTTACACTTTTCTAGTTGTCACCCTAACTTTCAGAAGAGATCAGTTGTTAAGGGACAACTAGTGAGAGCTGCTCGTATTCTAAGTCTAGATACTGACTTTGAAATTGAGTGTGAAAATTTAAAAACTATGTTCACACTTAGGGGATATCCACTTCCCCTTTTGCAAGCCCTTATAAAAGAAGTTACTGTTAAAAGACAGAGAGGAGAGTACAAGCCTATTTTGAGTGTACACACTGACATACCAACTACTATGGAAGTAACCAATCTTGATATTTCCTTTAACACAGTTAGTGCATCTTTGAACAGTAACATCAAAGTTGATAAGGAAAGTTATCCCAGATTAATCTGAACTTTTAACATCAATAGTTATATGACAGTTGATATTATTAAAAAGAACTGGGATATTTTCAAAACTAATTCCTTATTGTACAACAAAGTGGGAGCTCACCCTGAAATTACTTTTAGACGTGGTAGAAATTTGAAGAACTTACTTGAACTACCCCCTGTTAGTTTTGTAAGAACACCTGGTATGTTTAAATGCCAAAGTTGTAACAGGTGCAATTGCATACTTGAAACAAATACATTTAAAATTAATGGGAAACTTTACAACTTAAAACATAGAACTAACTGTAATTTTCGCATGGTTGTTTACCTCGCACTTTGTCAACAATGTCCCGGTTTCTACGTTGGAAAAACCGAACGTAGACTCCGGGACAGAATATATGAACATCTTTATGCAATAAAAAAGGTCAAACAAGAAAACGCATTAGCAAAACATATCTCATTATGTAAAGACCATCTTTTTAAATTTTTAATTATTGACCAAGTAATAGATAAACAACAAAGAGCCCCTTTACATTTGCTATTAGAAGAGAAGGAATTAAAATGGCAGATCAAATTGAATTCTTATTCCTTCCCGGGACTCAATGATCTGTGTTCAATTAGTTGTGTGTTGAAGCTAAAAAGTTTAAGAAGGTAAAGCCAATAGGACAGGTAGTATTAGATACTGAATTTTACTACATATTTGTTATGTTTAATTATTTTTACTTCTTAATTTTATTATTTGTGGTTGATGAAGTAAAGCCCTGTTTTATGAGCATTTTTACATTTTGCAAAGGTCTAGTACATTGTGTGTATATATAGTTATATGTTTGAGGATGTACCTTTAAATTTAAACCTGAAACACTACGAGTATATTTGATTAATGTCAGCTGTTAATGCTTGCTTTAGAGTTATTTAAGCTCTTTGAAAGCAGTACACTGTGAGAAGTTCTGAGGAAGTCCACCGATTCAGGTGGACGAAAAGCGCTTTAACTGGATTGTAACTGTGAATAAAGTGTTCGTGAGTTTAAGCAGTTTGGACTTTTTCGTGATTACTGCTTTACTCTGCTCTGGTGTGTTAATTGTAATTTCCTAGTTTTATTTGTGGCAGTACATTGAAGTTTGGATGTGGTTGAACTCCAAGTCAGCATCCTGTTTAACGAACCAAGAGTTGTATTTGCTGCTAACACAAATTGAGACATTTCCACCTTTAGCCTTTATCTGTGCTGTTATTGGTTTAAATGTGTGTAAGGCACTTTCACTGCCAGAGTTCTTTCTGCAGCTTTAAACCAAGTGTCGGTAACAGCAGGTATGTCTACATTTTCCATAGTGAGGTGAGCTTGTATGGTATGGAGTTTCTTGTTTGGGCTGCTAGCAGTGAGTGTTAACACCTGAAGGTCACTTTCAGTGTGTTTGTTATATTGGTAGTTTTGTCATTTTGAAATTACCTAAAAATTGTACGTGGGGATGGATAGAGTTTTAGCCAATATCTGAAAGCCCAGAGGTAACCGGTGCATACCATCCTTAGCAAAGCAAAATGGCCTGTTAACCATATCCTCCCTTGCTGATAGATATTTGATTCCCCTGCAGTGATGCTAGAAACTAAGGTAATTATTAAAATCAGTAATTTTCTGTTCATACTGTGGTATCATCCTTTGTGAAGGTAGAATGCTGCTCAATGCAAGGCACATACCTATCTGTGATGCATATTCAGAGAGAGGCATAATGTCTGTTTTCATGTCCCATTCAGAAAAGAGACTTAGTGAACACCAAGAAGTCTACGACAGAAAACAACAAAAATCTATGTTTTTTTCAGGGGGCAAGCCCCCCTGCTTCCCCCACACGTCCATATATTATATACCTCAAGATCACACTACAGTGGGGAAAAGGGTAAGTTCCCTAATCCCCACTGTATCATGATCTCCATTCAAAAGCTTCGACCTTTCAGAAAATCAATCATATGGTCTCAACCATATGACTTTCTGTTGAGTTTGGTCATGTACACCTACAAGAACTGTGATAGAATCATATTGGTACCTGTGATGCATTGACCTGAGTGCATATACCGTAGCTCCAGTTAGACAGCTAACCATTATCTTCTCCTTGTCCATCCTGGTGAGAGGAGTGTCAGTGTGTTGTAGAGTAGAATCCCTTGTGACAAAAGCAATGTAGGCTTATGTGTAGTTTTAGATGCTGCTTTTGATGTGTGCTTTAGTGATAGCTAAGTGTAGGTGCTGCATTTTGATGGCTTAGGAGGTCTTTGAGGTTTGGAGAGGTTTCTTTTAAGTGTCCCAGCATAAGAAGGCCTGTGTGTGTGGTGAGCTATGTATGTGAAGGATGTTGTGTGTGAGTGTGTCTGTGTCTGTGAGTGTGTGAGCATGTGGTGTTGTTGACAACCTCGTTTGTAAGAGGTTTTTGCCTCCAAGAAAGTTATGTATGTACAGCTCACGCATAATGTGTTCTCTGATGTTCTTCATTCCACATTGCTGCAGTCCTAACCATTGGGGTAGTCCGCTGTCCAGTCGGCCCGAATACCAAAGTATATGGCTGACGTCGGTCAGGGCGCATTAGACTGACGTCAGAACGTCAGGGTACTAATGCGCATGACCGACGTCATATCCTCAGTCTTTTTTGCCGCATGGTCCGATGCAGAAGCAATTTTGCGAGTGCAGGTTGGCGTTCTGAAAGTTTCTGAAGTCAGAGTTTCAGACCGAATTCAAAGTTGGCTAAGTACCCCGTTGGGGAATATTTTGGTTTTTTCTTGCCTCAGTATTTAACCGGATGTCAGAAAAAGTGAATAACTGTATTTCTTGTGGGAAACAGATACCTCATAGGGATTACCATACTTTGTGTATACCTTGTTTAGGGCCTGAGCACGACGTTGTTGGATGCGCTCTTGTGCTAGATTTAACAAACGCACTATTAAGAGAAGGTTAGACTGTGCCAGGTTAGTGTTTGGGAAGCGTTGTAATTATAAAATGCCGTCGGATGCTCCGGCGGCTTCGACTAAAAACGCAAAGATAAAGCAGCAAAGCCTAGGGTGGAGGAACCGACAGTCCCAGGCGTCGGTTCTTTGGAAACTCAGTGGAGCCAGAGGTTTTGCCAGGTGTTTCTTTGGAGTCTCAGGGAGAGACTTTACTGTTACAGGATGTATCCTCTCAGGAAGTAGGCCAGGCTGAGGGGGCTTCTCAGGTGACTGTTCTTCCCTCTCTTCCTAAGGTGGTTAGAGCCTCCCCTTCAGTTTCCAAGGCTTCTTTGAGGGGCAGGCCAAGTTTAGCTTCTGTGGGGGTTTCTCCTAGTGCTTCAGGATCTTTGCCTAAGAAACATATGCTTAAAATGGCAGAGGATTTGATTACTTTGATTAGGGGTTCTATGCCCCCTCCTGATAAGAGGCCTAGGGTGGAACCTGAGTTTGAGAGTTTTGAGCAATGCTCGGAGGCTTCGGAGTCTTCGGCTGAAGACTTGCAGGAGTACCCTCCTTATTCTGATTCTGATGTGGATGATTCTACTCCTTCTGCTTCTCCTCCTGAGGATTTTTCATTTTCAGAGACTCTGCATTCCATGAGGGAGCATTTTAAATGGGAAGGTCAAGATTTCTCTGATTCCAGGAAAAGGCTTAGGGAATTCTTGTTTTACCCCAGCATAGGCCTTTAGCTATACCTCCTGTTTTGAATGTGGTGGAAGATGTGTTTGCAGAGGCTTCCCTGAATCCTGATTCTTTGCCTCCTGCCCCAGTTAAACCGGATAGGTATTATAGGGTGCCTGAAGCTCATAAGTATCTTTTTAAGAGTCCTAGGGCAGACCCGAAAACTGTCTCTCAGGGGCCTAAAGGTGTGAAGGCCTCAGTTGTTAAAAATCCTGTCCCTCCTGATAAAGAGGCAAGGGCTTTGGATAGATGGGGAAAGAAAGTGTATACTTCTTCCACTTTAGCCATGAGGGCGTTGAATTGTCAGTTTCACATGTTAAAATATCAGAATTATCTTCTTTCACAGTTGAAATCTAAGGTGGATGCTCTGGCTGAAGGTATTGAGTGTAAAGAGTTGCAGGATTTAGTTCATGTGTCTGAACAGGTGGGTAAGCATTCCTTGCAGTGTGGTTTTGATGCTGTGCAGGCCTCCTCCAGGGTGGCTGCCACTGGTTCTGTTCTTCGTAGGCACGCCTGGCTGAGAGATCAGAATTTAGCTGAGCATGTTAAGACAAGGATTTTGGATGCTCCTTTACAGTCTGATGTGTTGTTTGGTTTGCCTGTGGAAGCAGTTTTGAAGAAAATGGAGGACAAGGCTAAGTCTATGCAAACTGTTAAAGATTTTTTGCAGGTGCAGCCTCCGAAGTTTAGTAGAAATTGGCCTACTAAGGGATGGACTTATCCTGCTTATGATTCCCAGTCTAGGGGTAGGTCTAGACGTGGTAGGGGCAGAGCTCAGGGTTCTTTTAGGCCTAGGACAGGGAGTTCCCCTGCTCAGACTTCTGGTGAGGGCAGGGGTCAGTCCTTTCGTAAACAGACCCAATGACCTGCCTTTTCAGCTGCCAGTACGTTCTCGCCTGGCAGCACCTTTGGGAGGAAGGCTGTCTCTTTTCAAAGAAAATTGGGATTTAATTACCCAAGACAGATGGGTTCTGGATATTATTCACCACGGTTACAGGTTTTATTTCCATTCCTTGCCTCCTTTCAAAGGCATGCCAGACATTCCTCCTCTTCAAAGAACAGAGGCTCACAAGCAAATTTCTCTGTTGCTCCAAATAGGGGCCATTCAGTCAGTTCCTGTGCCAGAAAGGGGCCTAGGATTTTATTCTCGCCTGTTCCTAGTACCAAAGAAGGGGAACACGTGGAGACCAATTCTGGATTTATCTATCCTCAACACTTATCTGGACGGAGGTTGGTTTTTGAACTTATCTGGACATTCCCAAGTTCAAAATGTTGACGTTACAACAGCTTTTACCTCTGCTGGGCAAAGATCACTGGATGGTAACTTTAGATCTCAAGGAAGCTTATCTTCATGTGCCAATAAGACTAAGTTGCAGGAAGTATCTGCGTTTTCGAGCTGGAAATTCTCATTATCAGTTCTCTGCATTGCCCTTTGGCTTATCTACTGCGCCCAGAGTATTCACAAAGGTTCTGGCTCCAGTGATAGCTTACTTCAGGTTAAAAGGAATCCAAATCTATCCTTACTTAGACGACTGCCTGATTCTGGCTCAAGAAAAGGAAGATCTTCTACAGCATCTGGACTATGTCATAGCAGTGCTAAGATGCCTAGGGTATTCTGTGAACGAAATAAAGTCCAGTCTAGTACCCTCTCAAGACATGTGCTTTCCGGGTGTGAGACTGAATACAGCAGCCCAGATGGCCTTTTTAACCCCGGACAAACAAAAGACTCTTTCCAGTTACTTCCATCATCTATCTCTTCAGTCCGGGCTGACTGCAAGGACAGTCCTTCAAGCCTTAGGGTTCATGGCATCTTGTATTCTGGTGCTTCCCAATGCCAAACTGCATATGAGGAAGCTACAATGGTATCTCAAAAATCTGTGGACACAGCACTGCCAGGATTTGGACACTGTCATTCAAATAATACCTTGCATTCAAAAGGAATTTTTGTGGTGGGCTCAGGAATGTCACCTAAACAAGGGACTCTCTGTGACCCGGCCAGAGGCAAGTCAGATTCTAACGACAGATGCCTCAGATATTGCTTGGGGAGCTCATCTAAATGGAAAGTGGATACAAGACAAGTGGCCTGCCAGACTACAGCATCTACATATCAACATGAAAGAGATGTTAGCAGTTCAGTTTGCATTAATTGCTTTCAAGGAGTTACTTCTTCCAGGGCAGGTGTTGATTCTAACAGACAACACAACTGTCATGTGGTACATCAACAAACAAGGGGAACACATTCTTACCCACTGTGCAGACAAGCAATGATTTTATGGGAGACTGCGCTCAGTCTGCAACTAACTCTTCAGGCAAGGTTTCTGCCGGGAGCACAGAACTCCTTAGCAGATGTATTAAGCAGACAAATCATGGATCCCCATGAGTGGAAACTGGATCTTCATGTATTTCAAAATTGACAGTGTCATGGGGAACTCCAGACATAGATCTGTTCGCTTCTCCACTAAACCACCAGCTGCCAAAGTTTTGCAGAAGGGATTTCATCACACAGCTTGGAAAGTGGATGCTCTTTCTTTCAGTTGGAAAAATCTTCATGTGTATGCTTTTCCACCTCTGCCTCTTCTTCCAAAGGTGCTTCTAAAGGTCAGACAAGACAAGCCAAGGATGATTTTAATAGCTCCAGATTGGCCTCGGCAGCACTGGTACCCATTACTGAGGAGTCTGGTAAGGAAGCCTCCATGGCCTTTACCCTTGATTCCACACCTATTGTCTCAGAGGGAAGGTCATCTGCTCAATGTCAAGCTTCACTCTCTACATCTAACAGCCTGGCATATTCTGTTTTGAAAGACAGCAGGTCTCAGCTTCCTCAACAAGTTTTAAATGTGATTATGGAAGCCAGAAGACCTAGTACAAGGAAAGTGTCATGAAAAATGGAAGAGATTTTTATTTTGGAGTGCAGCAAACAATTTGGAGATTTCTGAGCCAAATTTGAGTGTGGCTCTTCAATATCTTACTGAGTTACTGGACAAAGGTTTGTCTTTCTCTTCCATTAAGATTCATGCTGCAGCAATTTCAGCTCACTATGATTGTGACCCACCATTGTTTTCGCATCCTTTGTTCAAGCAATTTCTTAGAGCGGCAAAGAATATAAGACCCCCACGTAGAGCTCCTACTCCTGCTTGGGATCTCAATTTTGTGTTGGAGAAACTTACTCTACAACCTTTTGAGCCTCGGCTACTGCTGAATTGAAATACTTGTCATGGAAGACTGCTTTTTTGTTGGTCATTACTTCTGCAAGAAGGGTTTCTGAGTTGCAGGCCCTTATGGCAGTGGAGCCTTTTTTGATTTTTCATAAGGATAGGGTATCTTTACGTACTAATCCTGCCTTTATGCCTAAGGTGGTTTCTAGTGTGGCTTTAAACCAAACTATTCATTTGCCTACCTTTTATGCAGATCCCCAAAATAAAGGGGAAAAGATTTTGCACACTTTAGATGTACACAGGCTATTGCGTTATTATTTGAGCAGGACTAAGGATTTTAGGCAGTCTCAGCAGTTGTTTGTTTCTTTTGCTTTGAGTTCAAAGGGCAAGCCTGTGTCAAAACAAACTATTTCTAGGTGGATTGGGTGTTGCATTACATTTTGTTATTCCCATCATGGCAAGGAGATTCCAGCTGGGATTAGGCCTCATTCCACTAGGGCTACTGCCACTTCAACAGCATTTCTAAGGGGAGTGGCAACTAAGGATATTTTGGAGGCAGCTACTTGGAGTTCAGTGCATACTTTCTCTAAGCATTACCACCTTCCTCTCTATTCTAAATCTAGGGCTGGTTTTGCCACAGCTATTTTGCAAGGCATGTTGACAGCTCCTGCTTCTTTATGATTTGCCAGCCTCCCTTACCTCTGCTTTGGGATTCTACCCAATGGTTAGGACTGCAGCAATGTGGAATGAAGAACATAGTACAGTTTTGTACCTACCATAAATGTAGATGTTCGAGGATCCACATTGCTGCAGTCCAATTTACCCTCCCTCCTTCCCCTCTGTGTTTAGGGGTGGTTGTGTAGGTGAGGTTATGTTCTGCTACTTGTGTATATATTGTACATATATTTTTTGGTGCAGGTATTTTGGGAGTTTTTGGTTTTTGGCCTTATCTTTTCAGGGTCTTCTGACATCTGGGGCAAGAAAAGACTGAGGATATGACGTCGGTCATGCGCATTAGTACCCTGACGTTCTGACGTCAGTCTAATGCGCCCTGACCGACGTCAGCCATATACTTTGGTATTCGGGCCGACTGGACAGCGGGCTACCCCAATGGTTAGGACTGCAGCAATGTGGATCCTCGAACATCTACATTTATGGTAGGTACAAAACTGTACTTTGTGGCTTAACCATTTTAATGAAGGAGTGTCGGTTGCACACAGTCTAAATGCAAACCAACTTAGAAGTAATACAGAAATAGCAGGTACAGTCAGAAAAGGCATTTCTGAGGCAGATCAAATTAAAAATAAACAGCAGCAGAAAAGATTGGGACTCATCTTCTTCAAATTGCTGTGCCAAAGGACTACACCTGAAGGAGCCGGCAAGTCTTTGGATACAGGTACAACAATACAGCAAAGATAAAAAAAAAAATGACAGGATGCTCCACTGGTTTAACGAAACATCATTTCACAAAATGAACACAGGGAAACTCAGTAGGAAATAACTCAGTAAGAAATAACCTAATAACAGGTTTCATTGTAGCACCCCCAGAGTCTAGTAGCAAAAATAAAATGGAAATCTGACTTTGCCCTATGTAACCTGCTGCTGCCGTCATGGACTGTTACTGGGGACCTCTGAGACTCTTCCTGGAACTGGCTGTCAAACCTCAGTTGAGGAAGGTCCATCAGGTAATCTCATTTCTTGTCTTTTGGAACCTGGACATCAAACAGATATTTGACATTTGGTGGAAATTGGAGTAACTAGTGCAGGGTTGCACCATTAAGGAGTTCCGTCTGAAAACAGCATCAGGTATATGGTACAGACTTCCCCATAACTTCTCCAGTGTTTTTCTAGCATGCAATTCAGAACTGGTTTCCATTTCTTCAGTATTGTTCTGTGACATGCTTGTCCTGTATGAGCTCACTCGAGTTTTTGTAATACAGGTAGTGGGTACTCCCTCACCCTCTGGATGTAGTGATCTCAAACTCGTTGCCTCATATACAAGCAAGAATAATGATACACTGTCCCCTTCCCTGGATGACCACTCCTTTGATGTTTCTGTTTCACTATTGCAGTAATAACTTGTGGTTTCCAGCTGCAGAAGCCATTGGCCAGCCTGAATACCAGGAATTTTGTCCCTTTCTCCAGGCCAAGTGCATATCTTCTCCCATGATGTTAGAACATCAAGCTATAAAGGTCATTGGCTGTCACCCATTTCTTTCTTGCCATTGGAGCATGATGCAGCCTTTGTAGTGTACACTACTCGGTCTGAAGCCAGAGACAGAACACCTAAAGCTAAGTACACCTTTGGGGAATTTATTTTTCCTGTATTATTGCTAGTATTACTATTAGATGTCAGTGTCAAAGAGAAATGTTTTCTTAGTGTGGGAAGCAAATACTTCATCAGGACGTCCACACACTAGTTGTTTTGCCTGATCCTAGAGCACCGTGTGCCCAAATTTCTCCACTGTGCTTATTTTCATTTAAGAACCTTTAAGCGCAAGTCAGAATAACTTGAAAAGTGCCTAGTGAAAGACAGAGAGCATCAGGGGTCAGTGCCACTGTGACATCTGCTGGTCATGCTGATCCTGAGATTTCTTGAAAAAAGAAGAAGCATCTGAATTCAGTCAGGGTAGTGAACAACAGCCTTATGGGTGTTGAATAGTTTACCATGGCTTGTGATTGTTGAAGGGGTGGAGATGTGTTCACAGTCTCCTCCAGTGGCTGAGTACTGCCAAGTTGTCTGGGGAGACCCTTTTAAAGTCTGCCACAAAGCCCCTTTGACAGATGCATGGAGTGAAAGACTTAGGACATTGACTAGGTCTGGGATCCCACTGCAGACTCTAACATCCAACTCCTATTCTAGACCTACCAACGAGGATGGGAGAATCCCCCACATCAGAGATAAATTCACAGCATACCAGGCATAGGCCATAGATGCCTGTCAGAGTCCTAGTCTGAAGATACCACCACACCCATGACCAGGCCCAAGGCCAAAGAGAAAAAGGCTGCTTCCAGCTTGCCTCATCCCAGGCCTTCTGGGTTATTTTAGGGCTACTCACAGGAGCTCAGGTTAGCTGAAGCTGTCATGGATTTCATGAGATCCAGGCACCTGAGCGCTAGCAGGACCCCCTGCTCCAGGAACTTCTGGCGTGAAGAGGGATCATTCCCACTGGAGTGTACTGAATCCTATGACTTAGAAGAACATGATTTGTCATATGTGGACCAGGTGTTCTCTTAGTCATACACTGATTCTGAGACAGATGAAAACCTTGCCTCAGTCTCACCACCTAAGGACATTTCTTTTGGAGAGACCCTCCACAAGATGAGAGACTTCTACATTTGGGAGGATCAGGAATACCCTCAGTTTAAGAAAAGTGTTAGAATTTCTTAGGCTTCCTGAGTGCAAACCTCTGACTATTCCTCTAGATGTTCGTGTTTCACCGTTGCAGTCATCACACTTGCGTTATCTGCATGTGGTAGCCCTCAGTCGGCCCGAATACTGGAGACTTAGTATTTCTGCGTTGGATGCTTTTGTTCCAGGACTGACGTCAGGTCATCAGGAGTATAAAAACAGGCAGCTGATCCCATTACATCAGTCTTTCTTGCCGAGGAGCCCTAAGCAGAAGCAGTTCGCAAGTGCAGGTCGGCCGCTACCTGAATTTTCATTTATGAATTTAATATTCCTGAAGTCTTCTAAAGCTAAGTACCTTGTTGGGGATCCTTTTTTCTTGCTCTAACTGATGTCAGAAAACGTTAACAATTGTCTTGCCTGTGGAAAGCAAATACCTCAGAGATTTTCATTCTTACTGCGTCATCTGTTTAGGCCCAAACCACTATGTCCCTCGCTGTCAGTTTTATGCCTTATTTAATGCCTAAACCATTTATCGTCAGGCTCTCTTTGTCACTAAATTCTTTCACTCTCGATCTCCGTATTCTGAAATGACTTTGGTAAGCCATCCGACTACCAATATTCTGAAAAAACATAAAGATAAAGACAGAGACAGACCGCATAGGTCCAAAACTGCCGAGGATGCTTCCATTAAGCTAGTTGCCAGTCCGCCAGTACTCAGTGAGGGGCTTTCGCAGCCCCTGATACCTGCTTCATTGGATTCACAGGCCTCTACTGAGACCCATTCAGAGTCCGGTATGCTGCGAGACCCTTCATCGACTATGGAACCTGCGGATGTCTCTACCTTGGATGGGTCCGGAGCCGCTGAGAAGGCACCGGCTTTTGAGGCAGTTATTCACTCAACCGATGTTTGACTCAAACAGACTACTACTTATTTAACCAAAACTGCAGAGTTTCTTAGGCCCCAGAGTATGCACTATGCCTAGAAAACCGGCCACCAAAGTGCATGCACCTGCTCCCATGCCACAAAAACAAATGCTTAGAGTGGCTGAAGACCTTATTATGCTGATTAGGGGAAGTCAGCCTTCCCCTGCTAAGAGACAGGGTCCAGTCCCCTTCAGCTTCTACAGACCAGGAGTCTGATGACTCTAAAATTTCTGATTATGAAGACATACCCTTATCTGCTTTGAGGATTCGGATGCAGAGGAATCCATTCCCTCTGCCTCCCCTCCAGAGGATTTTTCTTTTGGTGAAACCTTGCATACCTTACTAGAGCATTTCCACTGGGAATGCCAAGACTATCTTCAGTCCAAAAAGAGACTCAGAGAATTTCTAGAGCTGCCTCAACACAGGCCCTTAGCAATGTCCCCTATTTTGGATGTTGTGGATGGTGTTTTTATGGAATCCAGTCTTACTCCTAACACTTTACCTCCTGCCCCTAGGAAACCAGACAGGTGCTACAGATTACCTGACATTCACAAATTTATTTTCAAGAATCCTACTGCTGACCCAGAGATCATTTCCCAGGGGCCTAAAGGTATTGAGGCTACTACAGCTAAGAATCCCACCCCTTCGGACAGGGATTTCAGAGCTTTGGACAGATGGGGTAAGAAGGTATATACCTTTGCAACTCTTGCTATTAGGGCATTGTATTGTCAGTTTGACATGCTGAAGTGCCAGCAAAATATTATGGAACTTATTAAACAAAAAGTGGCAACCTTTTCAGACTGTGCAGAAAATAAAGAATTGCAGGAGCCTATGCACTCTGCAAGCCAAGTCAGCAAGCATACTTTGCAGTGTGGTTTTGATGCCCTGGAAGCATCTTGCCGGGCAGCTGTCACTGGCGCTCTGTACTGAGAAGACATGCTTGGCTGAAGGAGCAGACCTTGCCAGACCATGTCAAATCAAAGTTACTAGACATTCCTTTGAATAAGGACTGTTTGTTTGGCACCAAAGCAGAAGAGGTTCTTAAAAAGATGGAAGAAAAAGCCAAGTCTATGCAGAGGGTTAAAGAATTCTTACAAGTGCAACCCCTTAGATTCAGTAGGCATTGCCCCTCCAAACACTGGTCCTTTCCAGCCCCCTCCGGTCCTTCTCGAAACAGACCACCCATACTTCAGTCTCAGGGTATGCAGAGGTCTAAGCATTGGAGTGCCCCCTCCCCTAAAGCAGGGAGTGGTAAGCCACCTCCTTATGGAAAAAGCTCACAATGACTTCTTTACTGCACTCCCCAGCCCTGCCCAGTTGCTTGTGCCCTTAGGAGGAAAACTTGCCCTTCATGCAAAAAACTGGATGTTCATCACTCAGGACCGGTGTGTTCACAACATTGTATCCCAGGAGTACAAATTTTATTTCCATTCACTTCCAACCCCAAGCAGGTTTCCAGTCCTTCCTCCAAACCAGTGGGCAGAGGCTCAAAACCAAGTACTTTCCCTGCTCAATATCAGAGCTATTCAGCCGGTTCCAGTAGAACAGAGTGGTCAAGGATTCTACTCCAGACATTTCCTGGTACCCAGGAAAGAGGGCTCTTGACACCCAATCCTGGATCTTTCCATTCTCAACACCTTACTGGTGGTACCAAAATTCAAAATGCTTACCCTGCAACAGCGTCTTCCTATGCTAGACAAGGATGACTGGTTAGTCACCCTAAACTTAAAAGAAGCCTGTCTGCATATCCCCATAAGGGAATCATGCAGGAAGTATCTACGTTTCAGGGAAGGGTCTATACATTATCAGTTCTCTGCACTTCCCTTTGGCTTATCTACTGCACCCAGAGTATTAACAAAATGCCTGGCTCTAGCCATTGCATACAGCAGGCAGAGAAATATCCAAATTTGCCTGTGCTTGGACGACTGCCTGATTCAGATGGACAGTCAGGAATTGCTGCTGCAGCACCTGACATTTGTGAAAAACCTTCTCACTTCCTTGGGGTACACCATCAATGCAAAGAAATCAAAACTGGTACCCAGTCAAAAGGTTGTATTCCTGGGAGCAAGCTTGGACACACCTTCCCAGATGGCATTCCTCAGCAAAACAAGTCTATCTGACAGACTACTTCAAACAAATGGCCACCAGAACCCAGCTATCTGCAAGAAAAATTCTGCAAACCCTAGGGTTCATGGCCTCGTGTATACTGCTGATTCCATATGCAAGACTACATATGAGGAAACTCCAGTGGTACTTAAAAAGTCTTTGGTGCCAACATTCTCAGGACCTGAAAACAGTCATTCCTATCATACCCTGTCTAAGGACAAAGTTCCCCTGGTAGGACGAAGCATGCAACCATGACAAGGGACTGCCATTTACTCAACCCCAAGCTGCCCAGACCCTAACCATAGATTCATCAGACTGTGCTTGAGGGGCACACATGGATGGAATATGTATTCAGGGCCATGGGAGCCCAAGTCAAATTCATCTGCACATCAACCAAAAAGAGATGCTAGCTGTACAGAATGCCCTGACAGCTTTCAGTTCCCAAATCTTTCCAGGACAACTGCTAATAAAAACAGACAACACCACAGTTATGTGGTACATCACCAAGCAAGGGGGAACCCATTCCTACCCACTCTGCAGGCTAGCCATGGCCCTGTGGAACACGGCCTTGGATATTCAAGTCCATCTGCACGCTCAATTCCTGCCAGGCAAACAGAACTTGCTGCCAGACGACTTAAGCAGAAATCTCCTGGACCCACACGCATAGCAGTTAGAGCACAGCACCTTCAACCTTCTGATCCAGAAATGGGGGATCCCAGAGGTGGAGCTCTTTGCCTCCACCTACAACCACCAGCTCAGCAAATTATGCACCAGGAATCCTCACAGCAGGGCCTGGAAAGTGTATGCCCTCTTTTTTCAGTGGGTAAACCTCTCAATCTATGTCCCCCCCCTCCTTTCAAGAGTATTACTCAAGATAAAACAGGACAGACCAAGGACATTTCTGATTGCCCCGGACTGACCACGCCAGCACTAGTATTCACTCCTGCGCAGCCTGACATTGGTGCCACCCTGGCACCTACACCAGAATCCAACCCTCCTCTCTCAGCAGGAGGGACAGATTCTGCATCCGCAACTGCAAACCCTAAATCTTGCAGCCTGGCTTATTCCTTGAATTCTCCCCCAGCAACCTTAAGCAAACAGGTGCTGGACATCATTCTTGAAGCCAGAAGACTCCGTACAAGAAAATCCTATGCTAATAAGTGGAAAAGGAAGGTTCTGCTCATGGATTCAATCTAAAGGAGAGGACACAACACTGCCCTCTCTGCCTCTTATCCTGGATTACTTACCAGATCTACTCCACAAAAGCCTGTCCTTCTCCTCCATTAAGATTCATGCCTCAGCCATTTCTGCTCATTACAACACTGAGCCACCTCTCTTCTCTCACTCTCTTAGCAAACAGTTCCTGAAAGGAGCGAACAACTTAAGGCCACCAAGGAGAGCACCCACCCTGCTTGGGACCTTAACTTTGTACTGGAAAAGCTCACGGTTCCCCTCTTGAACCTGCTGCATCAGCAGAGTTAAAATTCCTCTCTTGGAAAACAACCTTGCTTCTAGCCATCACTTCAGCTCGAAGAGTCTCTGAGCTTCAAGCGTTGATGGCTGTGGAACCCTTCATTATTTTCCATGCTGACAGGGTTTCCCTCAAGGCTAACCCTTCCTTTATGCCTATAGTGGTGCCCAGTGTGGCTCTCAATCAATCCATCCATTTGCCAACCTTCTTCCCTAATCCTCAAAATAAAGGGGAAAGGATCCTGCACTCCTTGGACATGCACAGACAGCTCAGATTCTACCTTGATAGGACTAAGCCCTTCAGAAAATCTGACCAGCTACAAGTCAGCTTTGCAACAGGGGCAGAGAGCAAGTCCATTTCAAAATAACAAACTATTTCCAAATGGGGTAGCACACTGCATCCGTTTCTGCTACAAGCACCATGGGAAACCAACCCCTCAGGGGGTCAGTACACATTCCACTAGGGCAACATCTATCTCTACAGCATTTCTCAGAGGAGTCCCTACCAGGGACATCCTAGAGGCTGCTACCTGGAGTTCTGTACACATCTTCATCAAGTATTACCACCTGGCTATCTTTTCCAAATCCAGGGCAGGATTTGCTACAGCAGTCTTGCAAGGTATACTAGCTAGCCCTAACTCTTCTTGACTGCCTCCACCCTTCTTCAGCTTTGGGAATCCACCCACACCCAAGTGTAATGACTGCAACAGTGAAACACGAAGAACATAGTACAGTTGTGTACACTTACCATAAATGTAGATGTTCGAGTGTATTCACTGTTGCAGTCCTGGTTCCCCTCCCTCCAGCCCCCTGGTTTTCTCTCTCTCTCTCTGTCCTATCTATGGCTATTACTATCACCTTCTGGCGTATTGGTATTTACTTTTTACTGGTGGTGTTTTCCCCACCATAACCTAGCTCCCTATTTGGGGAGCTCCTGACATTTGGGGCAAGAGAAACTGATGTAATGACGTTGGCTGTCTGTTTTTATACCCATGACGACCTGACGTCACTCCTGCAGCAACAGCATCCAACGCAGAAATACTAAGTCTCTGGTATTCGGGCCAACTGAGGGCTACCTGCAGGCAGATAACCCAAGTGCGATGAGTGCAACAGTGAATACACTCGAACATCTACATTTATGGTAAGTGTACACAACTGTACTTTCTGTCGGATGTGGATGATGTTAACTTAGACTTTTCCCTGAAGATTCTTTCTTCAGAGTTATGGATTCTCATAATTACCTGTTTATGATTCCTGTAGCATATCCTGAGGTAGTCTAATCAGGACCCAAGGAAGCAAAAGGCTACACCTCTAGGAACCTCTTGCCTAATGAAAAAGAGGGTAGAACCCTAGATAAATTTGGCAAAATAGTTTATACATAAGCTACCCTGACTATGATGGCTTTAAATCTCCAGATCCATATGGTCAAATTCCAGGAAACCCTCCTGGACCAGATGAAGCTAAAACTGGAGGGGGTGGAAGATAGAGCCTTGGAGAATGACTTGCTGAAACTCTGCAATTGCTCTTCTCAGGTTGCAAATCATTCTTTGTATTATAGCTTTGATTTTTTAGAAGCACCAAGCAGGGCAGCTGCTTGTGGGTTAATCAGGAGACATGCTTAGTTAAGAGAGTAGTCCTTTTTTGATCATGTTAAATCAGAAATCTTAAATGTTCCTCTTGGCAAGGACTTTCTGTTTGGACCCAAGGCTAAAGCAATATTCAAAAAACTGCAGGACAAGTCTAAATCACATCAGACTGTTGAGGACTTTATGCAGATGCACCTTCTGTGGTAAAGTATGAATTGCCGTACTAAGCCCTGGCTCTTTCCAGCTTCTCAGCCTATCAAAAAAGTGAGACCACAGACCGCAAAGAAGATGGCAAACTGGCCACAGATCTAGGCGTAGCAGACCCTACCCCAGGGCACATCTGGGAGTAGCCATGACTCAGCTGAGCACATCTTTTTCCCACTTGCCTTAAGTCCTAACCAAACCCAACCCAACCCAGCCCCCTTACACTTCAGCAAAGCTAAGAGGCAGACTTTCCCTCTTTCTGAACATTTGGTAAGACATAAGGCATACAAATTCCAGTTTACTTCTTTCCAAAGATCTCTGGGCATCCCTTCTGTCCACAAAGGCCAGCTCAGAGAGGCTCTGGCCCAACTTAAGTTGTTGCTGGAAGAGGGCTTCATAAAATCAGTCCCCCCAAGAGAAATAGTAAAAGTATACTACTCCTGCCTCTTCCTAGTTCCAGGAAAAGAAAGGTCCTGAAAACCAATCCTGGAATTATCAAAACTAAAGCAGTTCCTGGTGATTCCCAGATTCAAAATGCTGACTCTTCAAATGATCCTGCCCATGCTTTCCCTTAAGGTTTAAATGGGTCATCCTAGACCTCAAGGACACTAATCTCCATATTCCCATAGCAAAAGAGTACAAGACGTGTGTCTGGTTTGGAGCAGGTGGGAACCATTTTCAATTCTGTGCATTGCCCACTGTGTTATCTACTATTGACAATGTTCACAGATTGTCTCTAGCAGTTTTCTCCAGAACAAGGGGCATGCAGATCTTACCCTTACCTAGATAATTGCCTAATCCCAGGTATGACTGTTGCCTCTCAAACCTAGGATTCTCCCTGAAAATAAAGAAATCCAGTCTTACTCCCTTAAACAGTATGGTGTTCTTAAAAGCTATGCTAGGCATGAACAAACAAGTTGCTTTTCTCCCCTGGGAAAAAAGTATTTTTTTTCTGATTTAGTAATTAATATCACTAGCCCAGCATAAAGCAGTTACAGCCAGAGATATCCTTGTAACTCTGGAATACCTGGCTGCCTGAATTGATATGATTCCCTGGCAAAGCTGCACATGAGGAAAATGCAAAGATTCCTCAAAAATGCATGGTGCCAGCACAAACACCTGCTAGGCTTCAAGATAGAACTTTTCCCCATGCCTGAGAAAAGTTGTTACAGTGGATAGAAGCCCACCTTCAAAAGAAGAGGGTACCCTTTCAGTGTCACTTTGGAAATCAATTTATGTCCTCAGATCCTTCAGTCTTAGCCTGGGGCGCCCATTCAGGTGGTCTTCATGTATAAGGCAAGTGTAAGACAGCCTTACTGCAAACTGATATTATCCAAAAGAAAATAATGGCAGAGTATAGGGGCATGATGACATTCAAAAAATTGTGGAAACCAGGCACCCTGTGGATAAAAACAGACAAAACCACAGTGATGTGGTCCATAAACAGGGAGGTACCCACTCCTACCCAGTTTGTGGCACAAGTGATGGGGTTGCACTTGATAACTCAGCAGCTTCTGGGAGAAAATAATCTAGCCAACCATTTGAGCGGGTATGTTACTGAACTCCACGAGTGGATGCTAAATAACGCACATCATTGCAGAAATCAAAGAAAAACAGGGTGCGCCAGGAGACCTTTTTGCTTCCAAAGAAAACGGGCAGTTAAAGTATTGCTCAACAGCCACAGACAATAGGGCCTGGAGGACAGAAGCCTTCTCCTTCCCATTGACAGGTCTTGTCCCAATACCTCTCATCCCCAGGTTACTAGTAAAGATCAGGGAGATAGGACAGAGGGTGCTCTTCATTGTAACCTTCTGGCAGGATAGCATTGGATGTTCTTCGTGTTTCACTGTTGCAGTCATCACATTTGGGTTATCCCTGCCAGGGTATCTCTCGGCCATCCCGAATACCGGGGACTTAGTATTTCTGTGTCAGTTGCTGTCACTTGAGGACTGATGTCAGGTCGTCATTAGTATTAAGTAAGGCAGCCGACGCCATTACATCAGTCTTTCTTTCTGTGGAGCCCGAAGGAGAAGCAGTTCATACGAGTGCTGGTTGGCCGCTACCTGACTTTTCGTCTACCGAATTGAAGTTGAAGTCTTCTAAAACCAAGAACCCCATTGGAGATCCTTTTTTCTTGCACTAACCAATGTCAAAAAGTTAATAATTGTCTTGCCTGTGGAAAGCAAATACCACACCGAAACCTCCACTCTTACTGCATCACTTGTTTAGGCCCAGACCACGATGTCCCCCATTGTCACTTCTGTTCTTTGTTCAATGCCAGAACTATCCGTCATCAGGCCCTTATTGTAGCCAGATATTTTCGCTTACAGTCTTCAAATTCCAATATGACTTTTGTAAGCTATCCGACAGCAGATCTTCCAAAAAAAGTAAAGATAAAGACAGAGATAGACCGCACAGGTCCAAACCTACCAACGACGGTTCCACTAAGCTAGTCGTCAGTTCTCCTGTTCTCAGTGAGGTGCTTTTGCAGCCCTTGATGCCTGCTTCTTTTGATTCATAGGCCGCTACTGAGACCCTTTTGGAGTCCAGCATGTTGCAAAACTCTTCGACTAAGGATCCTGCGGTTGTCTCTACCTTGGATGAGTCCGGAGCCGCTGAGCAGGCACTGGCTTCCAAGGAAGTCCTTCGCACTACCAAATCTTGACACAAACAGATGTCTTCTTTCGCGACTACTGTTCTTTCAAAAATGACCGAGTTTCTTAGGCCCAGGGTACGAACCACACCCAAGAAACCGATGACCCACTCTCAGGCGCCTGCTACCTTGCCTCAGTCTCAAATGCTTAAAATAGCGGAAGACCTTATCATGCTGATCAGGGGAAGCCAAGCTACCCCCCCAAAAGGAAAAGAGATCTGTCCCCTGTAGTTTTGTCTGAACAAGAGTCAGATGAATCTGATGCATCTGAATATGAAGACATGCAGCCCCTCTCCACTTATGAGGAATCTGATGCAGAGGATTCCATTCTTTCAGCCTCTCCCCCAGAGGATTTTTCCTTTTGGGAAACCCTGCATACTTTAAGGGAGCATTTCCATTGGGAAAGTCAGGACTACCTTCAGTCTAAAAAGAGACTCGTGGAATTCCTAGATCTTCCACAACACAGACCTGTGGCCATCCCCCCAGTCCTGGATGTTGTGGAGGATGTTTTCCTCTAATCCAGCTCGACTCCTGACATCCTTCCTCCAGCTGCCAGAAAACGAGACTGGTACTACAGAGTCCCTGACTCGCACAAATATCTTTTTAAAAATCCAGCAGCTGACCCTGAGGTCATTTCTCAAGGGCCAAAAGAGATTAAAGCAACCTCTGCTAAGAATCCCACTCCCTCAGACAGGGATTCTCGAGCATTGGACAGATGGGGTAAAAACGTATACACCTCAGCTACTCTTGCTATCAAGGCACTAAATTGTCAGTTCCATATGCTGAAATTTTGGCAGCATACCTTGGAACTCCTTAAACAAAAAAATGTCTTCCTTTCCTGCTTGGGCAGAATCTAAATATTTACAAGAGTTAATGCATTCTGCAACTCAAGTAACTAAATACACCTTGCACTGTGGTTTTGTTGCCCTAGAATCTTCTTGCAGGGCAGCAGTCACGGGATCTGTCATTAGAAGGCATGGATGGCTTAAGAAACCGCCCCTACCAGACTATGTCAAATCTAAATTGTTGGCTGCCGCCTTGCACAAAGGTAACTTATTTGGCACTAAGGCAGAAAAGGTTTTAAAAAGATGGAAGAAAAAGCTAAATCTATGCAAACAGTTAAGGATTTCTTGCAGGTCCAACCACTTAGGTTCAGCAGGCATTATCCCTCCAAACAATGGTCCTTTCCTGCTCCCAGTAAACTGGCCCAGCCTAGGCCCTGTGGAAACAGACCCCCCCCCCCCGACAGCATCCACAGGGAATGCATAGATCTAAGCAGTGGACTACCTCCACTTCAAAACCAGGGAGTTCTAAGCCACCCCCTTATGGTAAGAACACACAATGACTCGCCTTCTCCATCCCGTCCCTCTGCCCACCTTCACTTACCCCTAGGAGGAAAACTCTCCTTTCACTCAAGCACTTGGGCCACCATTACCAAGGACCACTGGGTTCTGAACATTGTGTCTCGGGGATACAAATTTTCCATCCACACCATTCCAACCCCAAAAGGGTTCCCAGATCTACCTCCAAATCAGTGGGAGAGGCTCAAAAGCAAATCCTTCCCCTGTTCTCTGAGGGCAGTAGAGCATGTTCCTGCAGAACTGGTAGACCAAGGTTTCTACTCCAGACTGTTTCTGTTACCCAGAAAAGAGGGTACCTGGCACCCTATCCTTGATGTATCCATTCTAAACACCTTCCTGGTGTTCCCAAAATTCTAATGCTCACCCTCCAGCAGCTGCTACCCATGCTCTCCAAGGACGCTTGGCTAGCCACCCTAGATTTAAAAATGGCCTACCTCCATATTCGTATCAGGGAATCATGCAGGAAATATCTCCACTTCAGAGCAGGATCTCAACACTTTCAGTTCTCTGCACTTCCCTTTGGCTTATCTACTGCTCCCAGTGTTTTCACAAAATGTCTGGCTCCGGCCATTGCCTTTTGCAGACAAATATTCAGATTTACCCATACTAAGATGACTGCCTTATTCAGACAGACAGCCAGGAAAAGCTGCTCAAGCACCTGGTCTTTGTAAAGACCCTCCTAACCTCTCTAGGGTACACAATCTATGAAAAGAAATCCAAGCAGGTGCCTACCTAAAGGATAATCTTCCTGGAAGCAAGTTTGGACACAGCATCCCAGAGAAACAAATTTTCCTGACAACCTACTTCTTTCAACTAGCCACCAGGCCCCAGCTAACTGCAACAAAGCTCCTGCAAGCTCTGGGGTTCATGGCATCTTGCATACTACTCCTTCCATATGCCAGACTGCATATGACGAAACTTCACTGGTACCTAAAGAGCCTTTGGTGTCAACACTGTCAAGACCTGGAAACTTTTCTACCTATAATTCCTTGCCTGAGAAAAGATTTTCTTTGGTGGGCACCAGCATGCTCTCTCAACACGGGACTGCCTTTCTCCCCACTCCCCACCACCAGCTGCCCAGACCCTCAACACAGATGCATCAGAATATGCTTGGGGTGCACACCTGGATGGCAGGTACATACAGGGCCAGTGGAGCTCACAGCAAATCTCTCTACACATCAGTGAAAAAGAGATGATGGCTGCGCAGCATGCCTTGATAGCTTTCAAGCCCCTTCTCTCTCCAGGAGCTCTCCTGATCAAAACAGACAACACCACTGTGATGTTATACATCAACAAGCAGGGTGGGGCTCGCTCCTACCCTCTATGCAGGCTGGCCATGACCCTTTGGCACACAGCCTCTGCCATGCAACTACACCTGTTAGCACAATTCTTACCAGGCTCTCTCAACTCTCTGGCCGACTAATTAAACAGAAATCTTTTGGACCCACACAAGTGGCAACTCAACAGAAGTACCTTCACCCTAATAACTCAGAAATGGGGAACCCCGAAGGTCGACCTCTTTGCCTCCCATACCAGCCATCAGCTCAGCAAATTCTGCACCAGGGAGCATCACTGCATGACTTAGAAAGTGGATGCCCTGTCCTTCCCCTGGTTCAATCTGTCAGTCTATGCCTTTCCTCCTCTACCTCTCATCCCCAGGGTACTGCTCAAAATAAGAGAGGAAAAACCAAACACCATTCTCAAAAGCTCCAGATTGGCCCCGGCAACACTGGTACCTGTTTCTGTGCAGCCTGTCCCCGCTGCCTCTATGTCATCTTCCTCAGATTCTAAACCTCCTGACCCAGAGGGAAGGGGAATTCATGCATCCCAATTGCAGGCTCTCAGTTTGGCAGCTTGGCTTATTCCCTGACCCAAAACCAATCTACCAACCTCAGCAAATAGGTTCTGGATGTTATCCATGAGGCCAGATGTCCTAGCACCAGAAAGTCTTATGCTGATAAATAGAAAAGGTTCTGCACCTGGATCCAGGCTAAGGGAGCCAATACGGCACAGCCCTCCCTCCCTCTCATCCTGGAATACTTAGCTGACCTACTACAGTGGTCTCTCTTTATTCTCTATAAAAATTCATGCCTCTGCTATTTCTGTTCATTTTCACACTGAGCAGCCCCTTTTCTCACACCCTTTGGTCAAACAGTTCCTAAGAGGGGCTAGCAACTTGAGGCCACCCAGAAGGGCACCAACACCAGCTTGGGACCTTAACTTTGTATAGGAAAAGCTCACCCTGCCCCATTTCGAACCAGCTTCCTCTGCAGAGCTAAAGTTTCTATCCTGGAAGACAGCATTCCTTCTGGCGATCACTTTTGCCAGAAGAGTGTCTGAGCTGCAAGCACTCATGGCTGTGGAACCCTTCATCATCTTTCATGCAGACAGGGTATCCCTCAGCACTAACCCATCCTTTATGCACTAACCCATCCTTTATGCCCAAGGTAGTCTCCAGTGTGGCTCTCAACCAATCCATTCATTTGCCCACCTTTTTTCCTACTCCCCAGAGCAAGGGGGATTCTTCACTCTCTAGATGTGCACAGACAGCTCAGATTCTATCTAGACAGGACTAAATCCTCCAGAAAGTCTGATCAATTGCTGGTTAGCTTTGCTACAGGGGCAAAAGGCAAAACCATCTCCAATCAAACCATTTCTAAATGAATAGCACACTGCATCCATGTCTGCTACAAACAGCATGGAAAGCCTCCCCAATGGGGTCAGGACACACTCCACCAGAGCAGCCTCCACTTCTGCAGCTTTCCTCAGAGGAGTCCCCACCAGGGACATCCTGGAGGCTGCCACCCGGACATCTGTTCACACTTTTTACCAAGCATTACCACTTTCCTCTCTTCTCCAAATCCAGGGGAGGGTTTGCCTCTGCAGTCTTGCAGGGCATCCTAGCCAGCCCCTAGATGTCCTTCATGGATGCATCTGCAGTCATAACAACTGGGTTGTCCTGTCGTCAGGCAGCCCTTCAGTCGGCCGGATTCCAAAGTCCGGGTCCGGCTTCGGCTGATGTCGCACTTCACCCGACGTCATCTCTGTTGGTCTTCGGGTATAAAAGCATCAGCCGACGCCATTTTCTTCAGTCTTTCTTGCCGCGTGGCGCCCGAAGCAGAAGCTGTTCGCAAGTGCCGGTCGGTCGGATCCAGAGATTACTTCTACCGAATACTACCGAAGACTTCTAAAGCTAAGTACCCGTTGGGGACTCTTTCTTGCCTCAGCCGATGTCAGAAAAAGTTAATAATTGTTTAACCTGTGGGAAACAAATACCTCATAAAGATTTCCACTCTTACTGCCTGCCTTGTTTAGGCCCAGCCCACGACGTAGCAGCCTGTTCGGCCTGTGCTTCTTTCAACCGGCAACGCTTAGGCGTCGGTCGGAGTTCGCAGAACAGTTTTTCGGTTCTGATTTTGCGTACATTATGCCGCCGGATCCTCCGACCGCATTCTGCTAAAACGCAAAGAAAAGACCGACACTCGCGTCCGCGGTTTCGGCCGAAACCATGGTTAAGCAAATCATGAGTGTCTCGGTTTCGGCCGAAACCGAGAAAACTGATCAAAATACAGCTGAATCTATTTCTACAGCTGAGGCCCCTGCTACCACTCTTGAATCGGCCTCAGAAAATATACCCACTTCGGTGCTTACCACTGACTTATCAGACACCATTCCCTTGGATGTCTCTACCCCAGCACGTGGTGCTGCTAGGCCTCCAGCAGCCATGTCCATTAAGGCCTTCGCCAGGGCTAAAGCAGCCAAGACTACTAAAGCAGTGCCTGTTAAACCCCCCTCAACCAGGCCCTCTTCTAGTTCTCAAATGCTTACTTTGGCAGAAGATTTAATTTCATTAATTAGAGGATCTCAATCTCACCCAGACAGGGCCTCTCAGCCCCCAGAGAAGAGACCTAGGGCAGAGCCCCCTGAGCCAGTGTCCTCTGATGATTCTGCTGATGAATCAGACATAACTGACCAGCCAGAGGCTCCTTTCTCCAATTTTGAAGATTCTGATGCTGAAGAATCCATTCCAGCTGCTTCCCCACCAGAAGAATTCTCCTTTGGGGAAACCTTGCATGCCATGCGAGAACAGTTCCAATGGCAGCAACAGGATTTTTCAGACTCCAGAAAAGACTTAGGACCTTTTGCACCTTCCACAGCACAGGCCCTTAGCTATACCTCCTGTTCTCTCTGTGGTGGATGATGCTTTCAATGATGTCTGCTCCGCTCCAGATTCTTTACCCCAGCCCCTGCCAAACCAGACAGATTTTACAGGGTGCCAGATACTCATCACCACCTTTACAAGGCCCCTCTTGCAGACCCGAAACTATATCCCAGGGTCCCAAGGCAGTAGCAGCGACCATAGCTAAAAACCCTATTCCTTCTGAAAGGGAAGCAAGGTCATTAGACAGATGGGGTAAAAGGTTTACACTTCAGCCACTCTCTCAGCTAGAGCTTTAAATTGTCAGTTTCACATGATACAATACCAAGAGTTTATGCTTGATCAGTTAACTAAAAGCTAACCACTGATGAATCTCTTGATAAGAAATATGTATTAGAAATGGTAAATAACATACAGCAGGTTAGTAACCATTCTTTAAAATGTGGCTATGATGCACTGGAGGCTTCATTTAGATCAGCCATGACTGGCACAGTAATTAGAAGGCATGCATGGCTAAAGGAGCAAGCTCTACCGGATCATGTTAAATCTAAGTTGCTAGATGCTCCTATGGATAAGACAAGTTTGTTTGGTACACCTGCCCAGCAGGTTATGAAGAAAATGGAAGAAAAGGCAAAATCAGCCCAAACAGTTAAAGATTTCCTGCAGGTTCAACCCCCAAGGTTTAGCAGGAACTGGCCTGCCAAAAATTGGTCCTTTCCTGACTCCACAAGACCCCAAAGGGGCAGGAATAGATGTTCCAGAGGCAGAAACCAATCCAGAGGAAGTACCTACAGAGGACGACAGTGGCAAGGTAACAACAGAGGCACAGTCTCAACCTCTGCCACTACATCAACACAGCCACAGTGACTTAATCCTAAATCCGCCTACCAGGGAAAAAATAGCAGCTCCTCTAGGCGGAAAGCTAACCTTATTTTCAAAAAACTGGCACCACATAACAAAGGACAAGTGGATTTTACAAACCATAGATCAAGGTTACGTTTCCACTTCCACACTTTACCAGTCAAAAGAGGAATGCCAAATCTACCTCCAAATCAAAAAACAGAGGCTCTACAACAGATAATGGAGTTAGCAAACATGAGAGCTGTGGAAAAAGTGCCAACAGCAGAGCAAGGAAAGGGTTCTACTCCAGACTATTCCTTGTTCCAAGAAAGGAAAAAAGTTGGAGACCAATTCTCGACCTGTCCACCTTAAATACATACATCACTGTCCCAAAATTCAAAATGCTGACCCTACAGCAACTTCTTCCCATGCTGGGCAAGGAGTGTTGGCTGGTAACTCTAGATCTCAAGGAGGCATACCTGCACGTCCCCATTCGACCAATCTGCAGAAGATACCTCAGATTTCTTGCAGGATCAGAGCACTATCAATTCTCAGCATTGCCCTTTGGCTTATCTACTGCGCCCAGAGTATTCACAAAATGCCTGGCATCAGTAATCGCCCATTGCAGACTACAGGGAATTCAAATTTATCCATACCTGGACGACTGCCTGCTACAAGGAGACAACAAAAGCAAGCTGACAACAGATTTACAAAGGGTCATTTACTTGCTACAAGCACTGGGATACACAGTCAATCTTCAAAAGTCAAGACTGATACCATCCCAGACAAGGACTTTCCTGGGAGTGGAATTGGACACAGTAAGACAAATGGCATTCCTAACTACAGAAAAACAAAAAGAACTCCCTCTTTACTTCTTGGCACTAACAAAACTGAACAAGTTAACAGCAAGAAAGGTACTGCAGGCCTTGGGTTTCATGGCATCATGCATAATCCTGGTTCCATTTGCCAGACTACATATGAGAAAACTACAGTGGTACCTAAAGAATTTATGGTCCCAACACAGACACAGCCTAGAAACGGAAATCCCACTAATACCATGCTTAAAACAGGAGTTCCTATGGTGGGCTCAGGCATGCCAGTCAAACCCAGGCCTGCCTTTCCGCAAAGGTCAAGCAAGCCAGACCATCACAACAGACGCTTCAGACCTAGGATGGGGAGCCCACATGCTGGACAAATGCGTACAAGGATTGTGGACACAGGATCAATTTCACCTACACATCAACCTAAAAGAAATGCTGGCAGTAAAACTGGCAATCCAAAAGTTCAGACCATTTCTCAAGGAAGGCCAGTTGATGATAAGGACAGACAACACCACAGTCATGTGGTACATCAACAAACAGGGAGGCACTCATTCTTACCCCCTATGCAGAATGACTTTGGAGCTGTGGAGCCTGGCACTCAGCTACATCCAGTTACAGGCAATATTTGTACCAGGAAAAGAAAACTCTCTGGCAGATATGTTAAGCAGGACCACATCGGATGCCCACGAATGGCAGCTGCACCCGGACATCTTCAAGACCATCTCGAAGAAATGGGGAATGCCTCAGATAGATCTATTCACATCCCCTCTCAATCACCAGCTCAAAAAATTCTGCACAAGGACATTCCACCCACTAGCATGGAAAGTGGACTCACTCTCCTTCAGCTGGGAAGGCCTAACAGCATATGCATTCCCACCTCTTCCCTTGATACACAAAGTACTACTAAAAATCAAGGAAGAACGTCCAAGGATAATCCTGATAGCTCCAAACTGGCCAAGACAACACTGGTACCCACTGCTGAGGAGCATGTCTCGAACAATATGTGGCCAATACCCTGATGCCTTTGATGCTAACTCAGAACAACTACAGCACCATGCATCCAAACCTAAAACGCGTTGCAACTGACTGCATGGAACATCACATAGCAGCTGCTAATCCAGAACTTTCACAAAGAGTTAAAGACATTATTCTTGAAGCACGCAGGCCTTCAACAAGAAGGAACTATGCTGGGAAATGGAAAAGGTTTGTCATTTGGAGTTCTGAAAGAGGAAAAGATGTGTCAAACATAGATATGCCTAACATTCTGGAGTATCTGGCCGAACTACTTCATTCAGGCCTCTCCTACTCCTCCATCAAGATTCATGCATCAGTTATTTCAGCAGAATACAGCTTTGATCCACCTGTTTATTCACACCCTTTGCTCAGGCAGTTCCTCAGAGGAATCAAGAATGTAAAACCTCCAAGGAAACCACCATTGCCAGCTTGGGACTTAAACTTTGTGCTAGAAAAATTGACTCTATCACCCTTTGAACCAGCAGCAACAGCAGACCTACAACACCTGTCATGGAAAACTGCTTTCCTACTGGCAATTACTTCAGCGAGGTGGGTTTCAGAACTACAGGCCTTAATGGCAGTGCAACCCTTCCTAATCTTCCACCAAGATAGAGTGTCCATGAGGACTAATCCTACATTTATGCCTAAGGTGGTATCCAGAGTGTCTTTAAACCAGGCAATCCACCTACCTACCTTCTTTCCCAACCCACAAAACAGAGGGGAAAGAATTCTGCATACCTTGGATATACATAGACAGCTACGCTACTACTTGGACAGAACAAAAAATAGCAGAAAGACTGACCAACTTTTCGTAGCTTATGCAACAGGAAGGGAAGGAAAAGCTATCTCCAAACAGACAATCTCCAAATGGATAGGAAATTGCATACGATTCTGTTACTCCTTCCATGGAAAGCCAATTCCACAGAACATAAGACCTCATTCTACAAGGGCAACAGCCACTACCACAGCTTTCTTACGAGGAGTGGCTACCAAAGACATTATTGAGGCGGCTACTTGGACCTCCGTGCATACATTTGCCAAGCATTATAATTTACCTCTATATTCCAGATCCCGAGCAGGGTTTGCCACTGCTGTACTGCAAGGGATCCTAAACACACCATAATCTACTTTTATCCTCCTCCCCTAGTTGGCTATGGTATTCTACCCAGTTGTTATGACTGCAGATGCATCCATGAAGGACATAGTACAGTTTTGTACCTACCATAAATGTAGATGTCCGAACTGGATAGCATCTGCAGTCAGGATTACCCTCCCTCCTTCCCCTCTGTGGTACTCCTAGGGTGTTTACCCTCCTAATAGCTAGCTAGTGGGGGGGAGTCTTTCATGGTGTATTTGTTTGTATTTATGTACATACATGCTTATTTTTGTGTTTACCTCTATCTTTTAGAAACATTGGCATCTATCCAAAATTTTTAGCCTTCTAGAGGGCTTCTGGCATCTGGGGCAAGAAACATTGAAGAAAATGGCGTCGGCTGATGCTTTTATACCCGAAGACCAACAGAGATGACGTCGGGTGAAGTGCGACATCAGCCGAAGCCGGACCCGGACTTTGGAATCCGGCCGACTGAAGGGCTGCCTGACGACAGGACAACCCAGTTGTTATGACTGCAGATGCTATCCAGTTCGGACATCTACATTTATGGTAGGTACAAAACTGTACTTTTCCTTGACTGCCTTCACCCATTTCTCCTCAGCTTTGGGAATCAACCCAAATGTGATGACTGCAACAGTGAAGCACGAAAATGATAGTACAGTTGTGTGCACTTACCATAAATGTAGATGTTTGAGTGTATTCACTGTTGCTGTCCTGGTTTCCCTCTCTCCATCCCCCTTTCTTCTCTTTCTCTTTTTATTACCATTCTTCCTTATTGTTCTCCTTTCCTTATAAGGGATATAATGATATTTATTTTCTACTGGTGGGGTTCTTCCACCAGAGCCTGGCCTCCTACTTGGGGGCTCCTGACTGGTTAGGGCAAGAAAAACTGATGTAATGGCGTCAGCTACCTTACTTATACTACTGACGACCTAACGTCAGTCCTCAAGCGACAACAACCGACGCAAAAATGCTAAGTCTCTGGTGTTAGGGCCAGCTGAGGGCTACCCTGCGATAACCCAAATGTGATGACTGCAACAATGAATGCACTCCAACATCTACATTTATGGTAAGTATACACAACTGTACTTTTTCCCAGTTATACAACATGAGCAGGCAAGAACGTTGGCAGCTTCCATTGGAGATGGAGCTCTTGATAAAGAACAAAGGAACCACCGTACACCTCAACTTACACTACCTGAAGATGACATTCTAGGTTATATAATTCTTAATCTCCAGGGCCAACTGTTAGACAAGGATGTCATAACTATTCTAAAAGTGTCCTTAAAACCCAGGACAAATAAATCATACATTTTTAAATGAAAAAGATTTATTGTTTGCTGCCAAACCAAGGGCCAACAGCCTTTACTGGCTAACCTCCCATTGGTCCTGACCTATGTGGCCGAACTCTTCAACAAAGGCCTCTTTTACTACTACATCAAAATTCATGTCTTTGCCATCTCTGCCTGTCTGCCCATTGAACCCCCCCCCCCTCAGTTTTCCCAGCATATGAGGAAACTGTTCCTCAAGTGAGGCCTTCTCCCTGAGAGCTTTGCTCCTTCCTGGAACTTCAGTTTTGTATTGGAAGAAGTCACTTTGCCTGTTTTGAACTGGCAGTTTCTGCAGAAATCAAAGTTTTATCATGGAAGAGACTTCCAAAATTGCTGTCCACTAATCAGCAGCTTAATTTAAGCTCTCTTAGCCTGAAAGCAGAAATGAGACATAACAGCCAGTGAAACTGGCATTTTGACTAAAATTAATTTACTGACTAGTACCTACACTGTCTGGAAGCCAGCAAAGAAGAAGCTTAGAGAACTGAAAGAAAATCAACCTGAATAGGTGAAGAGAAAACACTGGCTGGGAAGAATCCTGCAGCTCTTCAACAAAAAGCAATTTAACATTCAACTTTGGTACAAGAGAAGGCTTCCTGTAATTTAGAGAAAATAAATAAATGTACTCAGAGGTGATCAAAATAAATGAAACACTGAAGGAATATATCAACTCAAATAAAAGGCTGGAAAAATAGAAGAAACTCTAAGCAGTTATTCAGATAATCTGATAAAACTGTAAAAATCTGACACTGAAATGAAGAAAAAAGCTGACAGTGACTATAAGGCTTCTCAAGAAGAGCTGCTTCAAAAAATGGTTGAGTTAGAGACCAGACCACTCAGAGAAAGCCTGAAATTTTCTGATCTACCAAAGAAATTGAATAGGAATAGACTATATTAATTTATGAAAGCACAAATAAGCAACTGGACTGGTATTCTGTAGTAGGACTAGTTAATCAAAAGGGCACATTTGAGTGCTTGTTCCAAAGCTATATTGGTAAAGATGTAGTCATAGCAGCAGAAAGAGTTGATGTGACAAAACTGTGGCAGAAGGGAAAAGCATTAAAAACTCTGGGGGTGGCAGCTGAGTGTTTATGGAAAATAATTATTCAGTGTACACCAGACAGAAGAGAAGCAAATTTATTGCAGAAAACAGGGAATGTCAAGAAGCAGGTGTGAGGTTTGTGCTGCTGTATCCACCCATTTCCAGAATATTTTTCCAAGAAAATCAGACATTTTGGATGCAGAACAAGTTAAGGAGGAAACAAAACAGTTTATCCAACAAAAATTGAGGCAGCAATCAGAATTGAACTTTATTTCTCATTCTTTTCACAGTAAAGGTCATAGAGAGACTTTGCCAGTGAAACCTTTTTCAGTGTTCCAAAGGAAAATGCTTGAGAGAGAGAGAGAAGCACAGGAGTTGACTTGAAGAATCAGGAGTATCTTGGACTTGAACCACAGTATGTTGCTGGAAGATGGAGATGAACAGAATTAAGACCAGCAACACTGAAATTAGTGAGAAATTGGGAGACAATAAAACATCAGTCACATATGTGAAACAACTTTGCAAGAAAGTATTGTCTGAGAAACAGACTGAACTTGTGGGTAGGGTGGAAAGGATATGTATCCCACTTTGTCATTAATGTTTAGAAGGACACTAACGGGAAAAAGGTAGCTGTAAGTAAAACAAGTTTTTATCTTAGAATTTGTGTATGCATTTTATATAGTAAAGCAGTTTTGTATAGTGTATCTCAGGAGTATTTTAAATGTGTGGGGGGGTCTTTTCAGTGATGCAGATGTTAAAAGATACTAAAGTTATAGTAGTATTCTTTATTGTAAGAAATATAGGCTTTAGTCTATCAAGAGAAGTAAGGCTGGGCAGAAGCAAGAGTAAGTTAATATACTGTGATATTGGGCTGCTGGGGTGGGTTGGGTTGTAAAAGTGTATTGATTATACTATATGTTGAATTAAAATAATTTCTCTTATTTTACAAGGGTAGAGGTCTAGATTAATATCCCTGGCTTAAGTTATAAACAGGTGTTTTTTTTAGGCAAGTAGGCTTGAAAAACACAACATGATGAAAGCAATGTACATCTGCAAATATATTAGCTTTTTTTTCCTCATTAGCGAATCTTCTCCATGGGAGTCTAGAAGTCTGCAGCTGAAGGCAGTTATACATTCTGTTCTGAGTGAAATTTATAAATATTCTTCTATGGGTCTGCAGAAATATTAACTGTTTTTTTTCCATTGCAGATTACTGGAGACAAGTTGTCTTCAGGTTGCAAGCAGTTAATCTTAAAAGTTCTGAGGATTCTTTGCTGATGAAAATGCAAAGTTTAAAAATACAATGGCAAGCAGTTTAGTGAAAAGTAGTCGTAAATTTTGGGAAGTAAATAAGGGATGGCACCCTCCCCCAGCAGGCCTGAATACTTCAGTGCATTTAATAGAACAGAGCACAACAATCCTTTTATTCTTTGGGGCTAAAAGTTAATGTTTTGATAACATATAAGCTGTTTTTGAAATCTGGGAGGGGAATAGAAGTAAGAACAGAGCAGACAGCAATCTGTGTAAGTGGGGGCACAGGCTGTAACATGCGCTTTAGCAAGGATAACTTTAA
Source organism: Protopterus annectens (assembly GCF_019279795.1). NCBI lineage: Eukaryota > Metazoa > Chordata > Ceratodontiformes > Protopteridae > Protopterus > Protopterus annectens. Next base: position 630,865,740 of record NC_056746.1, read on the forward strand.
TTGTAGAATAGGTAATGCCTATGGGGTATAGCTGTCAATTTAAGGCAGTTTTTGTGAATGGTTAAACTTCATTTAGTTTTGTGCGTTTGTTTTAAGTTAACAGAGGATGTGGATGTTCTGAAAATGTGTGTAAGTGTTTTTTCGAGGGTTTTCATTAAAACAAAAAGTCTTGAAAAATGCGATAGGTTCAAATGGAGATGAGAAGAAACAAGTGTATGAAAAGTCAGCCTGACAAATATTAGTGTGTGCATGCAAGATGAAAGTTGGAAATGATGCACATTCAAAAAAAAACCTTTCATGTAAATTAGGTGGAAACAGTAGCTTTTTATCGTAATGACTATGCTATCTATATTATCTTGTAATGTAAATTCCCTTAAAGTTGTAGACAAAAAGAATGATTATTGAGTTACACTAAGAAATGCAGAATACAAATAGCAGTTCTGTAGGAAACACATTTGGAAATAAATGCGCATTTGAATTTGACGAAGGATTTCAGGATGGATATTCAGCAGAATATCAGAGAAAATGAAAAGATTAGTAATAGTACTTATTGCTAGATGGGCTTCAGTAGTGATAGAAGAGGAGAAAAAAAAGACAATAATCATACATTGTTGGTAGCAAGGGGGAAGGATTAGACTGTCACATATTTATATTCCATCAAAAAATACTATTACAGAGATTAACAACATTGTGGGAGATATAGTCAGATTTCAACAGGGAATATTATTTACACATGGTGACCGGAATTTGATTTGTAGTAGTGAGGCTGTATCAAGGGGACCTAGAAGGGAAAATAAAATAAAAGGGTAGATTTCTGAAGAAATGTATATGTAAAAATATTTGGTAAGGTACATGGGAATTCAGTAGTAGGAATTTGGACATAGTTTATATATTATTCCCTGAGGTACAATAACTGGGCTAGACTGATAGAAACTATATTTCACAGGAACATGTCCATTTGATTGAAAGCTTTGACCCCCCCCCCATCCAGTAACTGTTTCAGATCATGCACCATTAAAAGACTAATTTAAAAATGCACTGTACTGAAGTGAAAATGAGACTGTGGCGCTTTCCTACCTACGTGTTAAAAAGAGAGGAATTTAAGGAATGTTAATTATTATGAAATTATTTGAGAGTTATTACAAATATAGCCATTTCTTCAGAAATGATAGCTAGTGAGTGGGATAAAATGAAAATCTAGCTTACAAATGTGGTAGAAACAAGAGAGAAAGATGTGTGGGTAAGAAGTAATAGAAATTAATTAGAGGGACTGACAAAGTTTAAAGTATTGCAGAATTTTATTTATTTTTATTTAATGTTTGTTTACCGGGAAAGTCTGACTGGGACAGAGCCCATTTTCACAGGAGGCCTGGGAAGAAGTGCTGTAGATGCATGTCTTTGGAATGTGGGAGGAAAAAGAAACCCAGGCAAATGCAGGGAGGACTTGCAGACTTCGCACACAAGGCACCCCATCTGAGAATCAATCTGGAGAACCTCTTGCTGTGAGGTAACAGCGTTAACCACTGCACCACCCAAAGGTAAGGGGAATCACACAGAACAAGAATAGGTGTAACTGCAGGTGCTAAAGAGAAAATAAGGTAATATTTGGGGTCTATATTAGCAGCATGAAAACCCTAAACCGCGAACGCTCACATGAACGAAAATGCCGGTGATCAAAGTTGCTATTCTGGGGGTCTGCGCCCCCCCACCCCCCGCTAATTATATATTCTAACTCCAAGGTCGCACTACAGTGAGGAAAGAGCAAATATCCCACTCCTCACTGTAACACGACCCCGTCATCCCACTTTCTATTCACGGCATTTTCGCTCATGTGAGCGTTCGTGGTTTAGGGTTTTCGTGATTCTAATATAGACCCAATATTTGGAAAATATGCATGCGATTAAAAAGATTGCCGTGAAGCAATTATTTTTTGATAACTCCAAAGCTCAAAAACTTATAACATGATGACTGAGCAGGAAGGGAAAGGGTTGTCGCCAAACTTAGGGAGCCTACAACAAGAAAAATAACCAGAGATCCTGTAGAGGTGTTAAAGATATTTCAGAAATTTTATGTAAACTCGTATAAAGCTGAGGAATGTGAAATCATGAAAGAGCACAAATAGAAGTATTATGGAAAAATTATACCAAGGTTTAAAATAGATGAGGCATAACAACTAATAGTTACAGTAGGCGAAGATGAGATAAAAACAGTGGTGTATAATCAGTGTGCAGGAAAGTCACCAGGAGCAGATGGTATTTCTGTTGATATTTGGAAGTTAGCAGGGAAGAAAGTGATAAAGATCTCGAAGATTTTGTTTAATATCTTTTTAACAGAAGGGGAAGCACCAACATCTTGGAAGAAAGCTGTTGTAGTTGTATTACCCAAAAACTGTAAAGACATACCAGAATCCTGGTTCATATAGACACATTTTAATTTTAATCCATGCTTATAAAGTGTTTATGTCCATATTAGCTAAAAGAATGACAGGTGTGTTGCCAAAACTGATATATGGATCAGTGTGGTTTTCTGGAGGGAAGGCAGATATTTGACAACATTAATTGAACAAAAAATGCAAGAAAATACCATTCTTTTTGTGGGTCTTGACGTAGAGATAGCATTCAACAAAGTAAGCTGGGATTTTTTTGAGTAGGGCAGTGGAAGCATTTGCATTTCCTGTTAGAATAATAATGTTAATTGCAATATATGTAGGATCGAAGGCAAGAATTTAAGTGGGTTCATGTCCAATAAGTTGTATTTGAATAGAGGCACCAGGCAGGGATGTCCTTTTTCCCTTTTATTTCCTTTATATTTAGAGCTATTGATAAAGAAAATAAAGGACACAGAAATCCAAGGATATGTGTTATGGTAAACAGGAAAAGTTGGCTTTGTTTGTATGTGATGTTGTTTTGTACCTTGTAAGTCCAGAAAATGAAATCTCAGTGTTGTGGAATACTTTGACACCATTTTATTTTTTTCAGGGTGTAAAATTAATGAAGATAACATAAGGACTATATCTGTAAATTATGTACCCACACACAGATTGGTTCAGCAATATCCGTATTTATGGGACACAATAAGATGAAGTATTTCATAGCATGGATTAAAAAGGTTTCTGTTAAAAAACTGAGAACTGTAAGCTCTTGTTTATGGATATGGATAGTAAGATATAAGCTGTGAAAATGATTAGTCCTTTTAGTTTTATATACAGATCAGGCATATTTTTATCAAAAAGAGAAGTTGTGAACAATAATTAATCTAAGTGTTGAAGCAATTTTTCTGAGATGGCAAGAGGGCAAGTTGACCCTTGCCATAGAACAAAGTGGTTTAGGATTACCTTATTTGAAGGGATGGTTTAGAACTAGATGTTTAAGGCTCATATAAATAACAAAAACAAAAACAAAAGGGTGTAATTCATAGTGGAATGGGATGATTATGGGGGGTTCAAGAAATAAGGAGAGAGTAGAATTTTGGATGCAGATCCTTAAAGTGAATAAAAACAACCATTCTATTCATAAGGTAGAAGAAAGTATTCCAAGAACTACACTACAGTGAGAATGGAGAAACAAGATTTTCCAACAGGGATGACTACAAGTAAGAGTATAAAAAATAGACAAGACGGGGCTGGAATTTATTGGAGGAAGCTAGCAAAGGAACCAAGGTATTAGGAGCAAATAACTAGAGAAGGATGGTAATCTATGATGAGGCCACAAAGACAGTCTTCCCTAGCATGGACTGATATCAGAGTACAGGCAAAGAGAAGGTAATGGGGAATCTTAGGTGAAAGACTTGCTGTGGTGGAATTTTTAGCTGAATGTGTAACAGGAGCTGCTTTTCAAAAAGGGATAATTAGAATGGTATATAAAATACTGTATGATAACTATAAGTCTCAATCAGATGAGGTTAAAAAAGATTGGGACGCGGGACTGGAAAAGAAATTTGCAAGGAAACCGTAGGAGGACATATGTATGGCTCCCATGTATGTAACAAAGGCCAGAGGGTTTAGGATTTTTACTTGGAAGTATTTGCAGTAATATTTTTATATCCCATACAGATGTTGAAGAATTTATCCTCAGGCAGATAGCAAGTATTGGAGGTGTGATGGGGAAGAAAGTGGTAAATGGGAACATATGTTTTGAGATTGCACTGATTTGGTTGGTTTTAACAATTCCCTACAGTGTACTCAGTCTGAAATATTGGGTGAGCAAATAGCTGTAACTACAGAAATGATTTATTTGAGCTGGGACACAGGAGCTGAATAGGTTCATAGGTAGGTACAAGGTTATCTGCCTGAAGGCATTTATAAGTCTAGCCAGAATGTGTTGGCTTTCTCCACCCCCCTTAGATTAGTTCCTTGAATCATGGAAGTCTGTGTTTCTAGTAGCCATCACCTCAGCTAGGGTAATCTCTCGAGTTGTAGGGACAGTTATCTCAAAGAGCCATTCCTCAGATTTCACCCAGATAAACGCTCTCTGAGGAAAAATCCTACTTTTATGCCTATGGTGGTTACTGAACTCTCCCTGAATTAAGCACTCTGCTTTTTTCCCAGATAGAGTCCACTTATGCTGTGCTGACAAGGTCATAAGAAGACCAAAACATGCATGTCCACAGCTAGTGGGGTTTGGTCTTATTGACCTGAATGTATCCACAAAGACTTAAGTAAGAAGTCATGGACATTCAGAAGCCGTATAGCTGAAACGCTTGATGTCCTTAAGGGTCATTACATATATCTCATGGGCCTCTGTTACGGGAGGTTTCAAGTAGGAGGTTTCAAGTATCACACAGTGAAAACTCTAGCTTGGCTAGGTTTTTTTGTGTAGTTTTTACTAATTGGTTTGTCTGTATGACCTCTTTACTTTTTGGTTTGGATATTGCTATCTCAGGGAATGCATATGCTTCAGTTGCCATACTTGTAAAATCCCATCTTACTATGTCAAATGCTTTCTCTGTATCAAGAACCAAAAACAATATTTTCTTACATTCTGCTTCCCTCTGGATCATCATTGTTCTGTTAATGTTGTCAGATGTTTCTCCCCTAGACAAAACTACATTGATCCATATCTGTCAATTTTAGCAACACCTTTTTCCATTCTCTTAGCTAGTATAGACATAAACACTTTATAATCATTGTTTAAAATTGAAATTGGTATTTATGAAGTTGGGTCTGAAGGGTGTTTACTCACTTTAATCATCTAATGTTTTAGGTATTTTAGGACACCTGTGGAAGTTCCTGTGGAACCTTGTTCATAGCCACCATGACTCAGGAAAACCAGATTCATTCTACAGTATAGAGTCGATTCTCTGAATGTCAGTTATCTAATCATAGCCTTCCAAAGTTTTCAGGGTAGGAAAAGTTACAAAGTATGAATATGTAAACATTACACATATTCACTTGTGTGTGTTTTTTGAGCTTGTAGCCTGCTCGTGTGTGAAAAATATTCTTTATTGTCCACTGGATGTATTCCACATGTGCAGAAAAAGATTTTAGAAGTTTTTTTTTTTTTTATCTGGTTCAATGTATGTTTGATTGTCCGAACAGTTTGATTATCCAAACTATCCTGGGTCCCATTTAGTTTGGATAATCGAGACTCTACTGTATAGGACAGAGGAGAACTTACGTAAAAACCTGATGGTTGTCTCACTGGATGCAGCCAAAGGCTTCAAGTTGGCACCAGCTAACAGCATCCTACCCAGTGACAAAGATAGTGGTACTTATAAAGATTTTGAAAAAAAGTGCTTATGTCAGCTGCCGTGCGTATTATGGTAATCAGTTGCTAGACCCATTTGCTACAGTATCAAAAGGACATCATAAAAGAGGAAAAGTATGTGATAGGAAATTTCATATGTAGTCTGAGCAAAGGCAGAGCAAAGTCTCGGACTGTTCTGAAGGTAAGAAAACACTTAACTGTTATGATACCATATATATACTTAACACTAGGGCAATTATTTCAGACTTTGTAATCAGTCAGATTTCAGCCATTGCAAGAGGCTATCAAAAATCAACTTTTAAATGCGTCTTTGGATAAAAAAAATTGCTGTTTGCTTATTTAAGAAAGTGGAGGAGAAAGTCAAAACCGTTCAGATAGTTAGGTTTGTTCATTCCCTGATATCAAAGTACAGCAAGATTTTTCCAGTTAAAGGACCTTTTGTAAAACCAGTCTTAGATGAAACAGTTGAAACAGATAAGAGCTTTGAAAGGAGGCAAGTGAAGGGCAGGCAAAAACCAAGACAGCATGGCAAACTTAACAGTCCCCCAAGGATGCCACCAGACAAGATGGTTTTAAGCAGGACCCATCGAAAACATAACTTTTTTTATGTTGCCATAGAAAAAGTACTGCTAATGGCACAGAGAAAACATTGTGTTCCAGATTCTTAGTATTCATGAGGGATGAACACTTGGAGACACATTTTAGATCATTTGGCAGCTGAACGACTTTTTGGTGATAAGAGATCAAGATGTTAATCCATCAATCTAATCCTTTCTTCCGTTGCTTTGACAGATTCCCTCATTGTCACTCTGGATGTGAAGGACGCCTGTTTTTCACCTGTCCAACTACAGTGGGCATAGGAAATTGCTGACATGTTTTGCAGGATCACAGCACTTTCAGTTCACATCATTGCCTTGAGAACTGTCCACTGCTCCAAGAGTATTCACAAAATGGTGATTCACATTATTGCTACACCTCAGAGTCAAGTGTATTCCTATTTTTCCCGTACTACAACAGTTGTTTGAACAAGGGCAAGTTCCAGGAGGAGCTCACCTAAACTGCAGATTATACCATCAGTTGCCTAACAATCCTTGGAGTATTCATAAGCTGCCAGAAATGCAGCCTCTGCCTGAGCCAGGCAGAAACCTTTCTTGGAGTCTAAGATGGCAAAAGTTAGAAAAAGCAAACAGTTTTACTTATCTCATGTTCTGTATACTTTTACAACCCATCCCTCATCTCAACAGCCTAAGATTACTGCCTATTACCTTAAAAATGTATGTGAAAGTGTTCAATCTCGCCGTTTGTTCTTACACACGGGTTCGGAGCCGATGATCGGCTCAGAGAAGGCCGCATTGCAAAGCTCTGCATCTTAGAGAAGCTTGAGACCAGACTATATCCCACAATCCTCCCTGCTATTCCTCAGATCTAGTTTGCCGCTGCAACAGATCGGTCGAGGAGAGCTCGGGCCAGCGAACAATTTAGTTTATCTTGGAGATAAGCAGAATTTCTTTACAAATCTTTAATAGTATTTTAGCTTTAGCCTAGATAGATATTATAGAGAGTGTGTGTGTGTATTTTTCTTGATCTATATCATAAATTTATATATATATATATATATATATATATATATATATATATACTTAGATTCATAGGTTTGGGCTTCAGCCTACTAGTTTCTGACTTTTTCTAGTAGTGTTATAATAGCTTGTGTGTATTTCATATTATATATATATATATATATATATATAGTTATTGTTAGCTAGTATTTTTTTCTATTTTTCACTGTTTTTTCCAGTGTTTAGCTTGATTGTAAAATGTCGGAGAAAGCCAAATCTGGCTTTAAGAGAAGTGTGGACAGAAAATGTCCATCACTGACAATCACGCTTCCTGCGTCTACTGACTTGGCCCTCTCCATTTGCAGGAGGTTTGCTCCATCTGTCATTCCTTTAGTGGGAGGGTCATGACAGAGAGACGCAGGAAGCTTATTGACAGGGGTTTACTTAAACCTGAGTTTCAGGAGGCCTTGGAGAAGTCCGACCAGGCTTCTAAGTCTTCGAAGGGGTCGAAGACGTCGGAGCCCATGTCATCGGCTCCGAGCTCATCTTCTAAGATTCGTTTGCCGGTTCCACAGACCTCGGGGCCGAGCATCGAATGGTTATCTTTCACCAAGCCCCAGGTCTTGAAACCGGTGTAGGAGCTACCTCCACTGTCGATTCTTCGGTCGGTGCCTTCTTCGGCCCTTTCGACCCGGTCTTCCAGACCCTTATCCGATACTGATGTGGATCGTGTCGTGCAGAAATTAATGGAGAACACGGTCCTTTCCAAGCTGATTGCGGTTTCGTCCCAATTGTTGTCAAAACTAGAAGCCCTCCCCGTGTGTCCAACAGGTTCTCCTTCAAGACTCGTCCAGTCTTCGGAGCCAGGAGAAGATGATCCGATGCTAGTGGAGCCCTCGGTGCCGAACCCGTCCATTGCACGATCGGCACCATTGACTTCGACTCCTTCGGAGCCTGTAGGGGAGTCGCGGAGCCGACGATCTCTCCTTGGTTCCGGGACCGAGAGCCATACCGAATTTTCGGTGCCGACTCTCCCTCTCGGGGCCTCAGCGCAGATTGGTTCGGCTCCGTCCTCTGGGTCGGAGCCCACGGTTCTGGTTTCGGTGATGCTTCTGCGTTCTTCGGAACCGGAGGAGTCCTCAGCCCGGGGCTCGGGGGCTTTCGTCCTTATGAGGAAGGTATTGTCTGCTCAGACAACTACTTCATCGGAGGCGTCTTCTCCTTCCCCTAAAGGGCCTCTTTCTGTTTCTGCCCCCACGATTCACCCTAAGCGTAGAGCTCCATTGCCTCAGCCAGCCCCAGAGGGTGATCCCTGTTCCCCGGAGGCCTCACCAGAAGCCCCCTCTGATGAGGGTCCGAGGAAGAGATTGTGCAAGAGGAGGCACGTTGATTCCCCACAGGAATCCCTAACTTCTGACACCGATTTGGATGAAGCAGAGGGGTCCCCACGATCCCCCTCTGAGGATGTGTCATTTGCAGACATCCTGGAGATCTTGAAACAGAGGGGTGATTGGCAATCCCTAGCCCCCACTGAGGACGAGTCGGTGTTGCTGAAGGCATTTGGGGCTCAACCTTCTACCTCCTGGGTGACCCCGCCCTTCGATGAGTTGATGGACTTGATTGCCCGAAGGGCGTGGGAAACACCGGAAACAGTGGAACCGGTCCCCCGAAAACCAAACAAATTTATCATGGCCCCCCCCAGGATAAGGCCTATCTCACTAAAGGAGTCCCGGTCAACGCTATGGTGGTGGCGGCGGCCACGAAGAAGGAAATATCTGAGTCTTCCTCTTCTGTTCATCCTCCTAATAAGGATTCTAGGACTATGGACAGGTATGGGAAGTGCGTTTTTAGTTTAGCGACTTTTTCCATGCGTTCGCTAAACTATTCGACACATTTTACACGTCTACAGAGGGATCTCATTAAAGAACTGGGAGATACCCTCCAGGGTAACACAGATGCTGCTGTCTCAGATAAGGTGACAGCACAACTCAACACCCTTACTTCAATAGCAAATTCGTCCATGAGGCTCATCTCATATGCGGCCGAAGGATCGAGTAGAGCTGCAGCTTCAGCGATTGCTCTCCGTAGACAATCCTGGTTGTGGCTGTGCTCCTTTGCGGAAGCCTTCAATTATTCCTTTGCCAAAGTCCCCTTTGATGGTGCCACACTCTTTGGGCCCAAAGTTAAAGAGGGGAAGACCCTGTCTGCTGTTGGGGTCCGTTTTTCCGCTCCATCTAGACCGTACCCCAAAGGCAACGAGGCGGAAAAATGTGGTTCCGTAAGACTCTAGGATCTTTCCAAGCCACACAGGGTAATGCCCCCTCCAGAGGCAGAGGAGGGGGAAGAAATGGAAGACGCCGCCCCGGCGGCAGAGGGGGTCCGTAAAATCAGGGAGACAGGGATACAGTCTCTGGGAAGCCCTTCCAGCACTCCTGAATGGAGGCCCGACTGTCCTACTCTGGAGGTGGTCGGGGGTCGCTTGGCTTTATACCTACAGGCCTGGCTAAATCTTACTTCGGATTCTTGGGTAAAAAGCATAGTAACCAGAGGATACATAATTTCCTTTATGTGTCCACACCACCTCAACGAAAGAGACTTCCAGATGTGCCACCTCCTCTACAAGGTCCAGCAGCTGTAGAAAATTCAAAGCTGCACGAAAAAAGAGTCATCCAGCCAGTCCCGGCGGACCAAAGAGGATCCGGAACTTACTCAAGGTTCTTTTTAGTTCCAAAGAAGACAGGGGACTGGAGACTGATTTTGGATCTCAGCAATCTCAACTCCTTCGTAAGGAAGGAAAAGTTCCGGATGGTCACGCTACAGACGATCCTTCCCTTCTTACAGAAGGACGATTGGATGTGCTCGATAGATCTCAAGGACGCGTACTACCACATCAAAATGGCCAGGCCGTCCAGAGATCACCTGCGCTTCCGGCTGGAAGCCAGTCATTTTCATTTTCGAGCTCTGCCCTTTGGACTCACCTCAGCCCCCAGGGTATTCACCAAATGCATGGCAGTAGTGGCGTCTCACTTGAGACGACAAGGATTCCGGGTGTTTCCGTATTTGGATGACTGGCTCCTCACTGCCACCACCAGGCATCGTCTTGTTCAAGCCAGAGACTACACAGTCGACCTTTGTTCCCACTTAGGAATTTCAATCAATTTAGAAAAATCTGCCTTCTCGCCCTCACAGCATATCTCATTCATTGGAGCAGACCTAGATACACGGTTAACACTGTTAAAGCTTCCTCCACTAAGGGCGTCAGCCTTCAAAGAACAGGCTCTTCTTCTTCTTCTTCTTCAGAACAGGAAAGCTCCAGCCAGGCTAGTGTTAAAAGTTCTGGGGATAATGGCAGCGTCTCTGATCGCAGTTCCCATGGGGAGATTGCACATGAGGGTCCTCCAATGGCTGCTTTTCGTGCAATGGTTGTTCCAACAGCTACCCTTATCGCACAAGGTACTGATAACAAACTCTTGCAAGCGAGATCTTTCATGGTGGGTAAACAGTCAGGACCTCACAATGGGTCATCCGTTTGTCCTACCCAACGGCCACAATCACCACGGACGCTTCTCTGATAGGGTGGGGGGGACTTTTTTAGGGAAGAACAGTCCAAGGGGAATGGTCCAACATGGAGTACAACCTGCACATAAATGTTCTGGAGTTGAGGGCGGTGTTCCTAGCGTTGCAACACTTCCAAGCTCTCTTACCTCTGGGAACAGTGGCAGTACAGACGGGCAACATGTCTGTGGTCTGGTACATAAACAAGCATGGGGGAACCAAGTCTTACCCATTATGCAGAGAGGCCATGAGAATTTGGCAATTGGCAAAGTCCACGGGTCGCTTTCTACTGGCAACGCATATCCCTGGGTCATCCAACGTCATTGCGGACAGGTTGAGCAGAGCCATCCTGTTACCTCACGAGTTGTCCCTCAATCCACAGGTGGCGGAAAGGATCTTCCGCAGATGGGGCCAGCCTTGCTGCGATCTGTTTGCATTCCCATTGAATGCCAAATGCAGAAGCTACTTTGCCCTTCTACCCCCTCCGGGGGATGTTCCCAGGGACGCACTGGTGCACGATTGGCCCCCGGGTCTCCTGTATGCATTCCCTCCTATCCTGTTGATTCCCAAATTTCTACAGAAAGCCAGAGACCTGGAAAGACAATAATACTCATAGCGCCATTCTGGCCTCGGCAGATATGGTTTCCCTTTCTTCGAGCCATCAAAAGGAGGAACCTTGGATTCTGGACCCAGTACCAGATCTATTGACTCATTCGTCGGGAGTTCCTCACCCATCTCTCCAATCCCTAAAGCTGACAGCTTGGCTGCTCCGCTTCCCTCTCTAGCCATGTCAGATCTTCTTTCTCCTGCAGTTCAACACATTCTGGTTGCCTCTCATAAAGCCTCCACCAGAAAGCTTTACAGAAGCAAATGGAAACATTTTGTATGTTGGGCATCTAGCCAACACATAGATCCCTTGGTAGCTCCACTACACAAAGTTCTGGAATTCTTATCAATTCTCTTTCACGAAGGGGCCTCAACTTCCACCTTGAGAGTACAGTTGGCGGCTATATCTAACTTTCATATTAGTGAGGGGGGGGCTCTTCTATTATGTCTCACAGGCTTTGCAAGGCTTTTATGAAAGGAACCTTCCACCTTCGTCCACCCATTCGTGAGCCCTTTTTCCCATGGAATTTGAATCTGTTATTGTCACAACTGATTTTACCTCCCTTCGAACCGGCTTCATCCTGCCTACTAAAGTTTTTATCGTGGAAGACACTATTTCTCGTGGCAGTCACTTCAGCTCGAAGAGTATCAGAGCTACAAGCGTTGTCAATCAGACCACCGTTCTTGATCTTTCACCCAGATAGAGTCTTTTTGCGCACAAATCTGTTATTCCTCCCCAAGGTATGTTCTGTCCTAAATATCAACCAATCCATAGAGCTCCCCACGTTTTTCAAGAATCATACAAACAGACTGGAGTATATGCTACACAAGTTGGATGTTCATAGGCAGCTAAGATTTTACCTGGACAGGACTAAAGATCACAGAAAGTCAGATCAGCTGTTTGTCTCGTTTGCAGACAACAAAAAGGGTATGGCAGTCACGAAACGTACCTTATCTAAATGACTTTCCGATTGTATAGCATTTGTGTACTCTAGTAAGAATCAGTCATTACCTTTCAAGCCTAAGGCTCATTCTACCAGGTCCGTGTCCACTTCCTTGGCTCATGCAGCTCGCTTACCTTTGGACACGATTTGTGCAGCAGCTACCTGGGCTAAGCCTCATACATTTATCACTCATTATAAGGTTGACAGGACCTCCAAGGACAGGACATCCTTTGGTTCCACTGTGCTCAGGAACGTTCTTCCATGAGTCACCCGGGGTGACGGAGCTAGGGACGCTAGCCTTGTGTAAGAACAAACGGCGATATTGAACACTTTCACATAAAGAAGTTATGTACTTACCATAACGTTCCATGTGATGTGTTCATCTCACCTTTGTTCTTGCATTCCCCCCCCCTTTTTCACATGTTATGGAAGAACAGATAAGACTAGAGTCTGGTCGGGATTTTTCTTAATTCTTCTAGGGTTCTTTGGCCTGTTTCCTCAATAGGATATGGTGCACCACCCATAAGAATTACTTATTATAGTCAGAGGATATTCATGGATATCCGTGTGAATGTGTATGTCTTGCACTGAGGTGAGGGTTAGAGGTCTGGTTTCTCGCAAACTAGATCTGAGGAATAGCAGGGAGGATTGTGGGATATAGTCTGGTCTCGAGCTTCTCTGAGATGCAGAGGTTTGCAGTGCGGCCGACTCGGAGCCGATGATCAGCTCCGAACCCGTGTGTAAGAACAAATGTGAGATGAACACATCACATGGGACGTTATGGTAAGTACATAACTTCTTTTTTTATCCAGATATTCTTCCGTTTTTACACTGCAGTGCCTGCATTTCATAAAACTAAACAAGTAGAAAGAATGGAGGGGAAAATGGCAATGGTTTATTTTAGTATTCCTTTAACACACAAAAATAATTGAAAATGCTTTACTACGTAACATGCAGTACGTCATATTTTATAAAAAATACTGTTACGGGCAAACATTGTTTTTACTTCCAGTTACATCTTTCCTTCCTCTTCCCCTCTCCTTAATGTTCTTCCAGACATTAATGACATGAAGTAGGGCGTAAGCTTTGGAGATCTCTACATATTTAACAGAATCATAAAAGTCCAATGTTTCCAGGTTTTCTTGTTCCGTCACGTTTTGCAAATGTGATTGATGCCTTGTAATCCCACATTTATTCATTAATTTCTGAGTTGCTGGTTTTCGTCTTGTTGATCTCCATCTCCCAACTCCAGTCTCTGGTTCATTTCCAATGTACTCTTTGTTCTTCTAGTCAGTTACTGTGCTTTTCTGTCTACCTCAAGCATTTTATTTCACTGGCATAGTCGCTCTATGAGCCGTATTATCAGAAGAATAAGAAACAGAGTCCCCTTCATTTTAATACTTCATGTTTCGTTGGGCAAACTGTTGTATTTTCTCCTTAGCATTAAAAAAAGACTTTGACTCTCCAGGAAAAAATGTTCTGAAGATAGCTGGATAAAGCAGCTTGAATTTCACACCTGCCTCTCAGTATTCCCTGATTGCTGCAATAAATTTACTCCTCTTCTGCCTTGTGTACAGTGAGTAATCATTTTCCACAAACAATCTGCTTTCTCCAGCTTTTAGTACTTTGTCCTTCTGCTACAGTTTTGTCTGATTCTTTCTGCTGGTAGGACTGCATCTTTACTATCAGATTTTGGCTGCTTTCTCATGGCCAGGTTTGGAGCATACACACAATGTGACCTTTCAATTAACAACTCCTGTGTAGTAATGGTCCAGTTGCTTATTTGCGCATCCATAAAATTAATACAGGCTGTTCCTTCCAGTTTCTCTGGTACAGCAGAAAGGCTCAGGTTTTCTCCATGTCTGTGTGTTCTGTCCTCTCATTCTACCATTTTTTGAAACATCTCTTCTTGAGCAGTCTTGCACACAGCTAGCCTTTTTTCATTTGGACCTCTAATTTCTGCAGCTTTATCAGCTCATCTGAATGTCTGTTTAAAGCTTCTTCCATTTTTTCTAGCCTTTTGTTATTTGAATTAATGTACTCCTTCAGTGGTTTGTTTATTTTAATGAGCTGTGAGCACATTTGTTGTTTTTTTTTTTTTTTTTTTTGTAGATTACTGGAAGTCGCGTATTGCACCAAAGCTGGAGATAGAACTGCTTTTTGATGAGTAGCTGCATGATTCTTCCCAACCAATGTTTTCTCCTCACCTTTTTGTGGTTGATTTTCTTTCACTTCTAAATTTCTTCTTTGCTGGCATCCAGGCAGTGCACTTACTAGCCAGTAGCTAAAATTTACCCAGAAAGACAAATTCACTGCCTTTTATGAGTTTCTGTTTTCACAGTGGGAGAGCTGAAATTAAGATGTTATGTGATCCTATCTCGCCTACATTCTGTACTGATGGGCTCGGAGCCGATCCCTCGGCTCCGACTCGGCACGCTATGCTATAGAGCGAGGCCTCTTATTGGCTGAGCTATTTCTTATCCCAGGATGCACCACCACTAATCCCCCAGATCTCGTTTGCCGCTTACAAGCTAAGACGTGGTCTCAACTTGGCTGGGCTAAGTACTAATTTATTTAGGCTTTTCCTGTCAGGAATTTGCTTGCTTTGAACCCAAAAGCTGTTTTAACAGCTATTGTTGTGATACGAGTGTGTATTGAACAGTTTTGTTGAGGAATTTGTGTTTTTCGTCAAGAGAAGGTTTCCCGTTTTAGTTAGAGGGGCCTTCCCCTGTTGCTATTTGCTATTCTAGCGTTTTATTTGTGGGTCAAGTACCCGTTTAAGTTAGAGGGTCTTGCCCCTCTCTTTCTGTGTTGTTTTTTTGTACAACTGTATTGTTGTTATATAAAAAAAAAAAAAAACTTTATATTTTTTGTACTTAAACTGTTAAGTTTTGGTGTGTTTCTTTTTAGACAGGTGTGTTATCTCTAAATTAGACATGTCCAAAGAGCATAGACCCTCCGGGTTTAAAAAGTGCGCGAGGTGTGGTTATAAGATGTCCATAACGGACGACCACTCCTCGTGCGTCTATTGTTTAGGCGCCAAGCACCTACAAGAATCATGTAGCGTGTGTCACGCCTTCTCATCAAGGGTCCTCCAGGAGAGGAAAAACAAATTAATCCTTAAGGGGTTAATTAAGCCATCCTTCGAGGAGGCTTTATCTTCCTCTCCCTCTCCTTCAAAAAAGAAAAAAAGCGTCGGCTCCGACCAGTCAGTCGGAACCGACTGCCAAAAAACCTAGGCAGACTTCTCCATCGGCTCCACGGACTTCGGAGCCGAGGCGAACAGTCTGCCTCGATGCCTCCAGTCTCGACCCCTCTGGTTTGGAGCCGAGGACTGGGGCATCGAGGCGAGTCCCTTCATCGGCTCCACTGATATTGGAGCCGATGAGGGTTGCCGCTCAGACTCTTCCCCGGAGCCGAAGTCCTCGTCGGCACCGAGGAAATTACCTTGAGATCTCCCTCGAGCCGATAATTATAGAATCCATTCGGAGCCGGTCCCCTAGTCCTTTGGAGCCGATGGAGAAATCGGTTCGGACCCGATCGGTATCGTCCAGATCATCCAAGATGTCTGATTCGGACATCGACAGGGTGCTCCTAAGACTCTTCCAGTCTCCGGTGTTCCAAAAGCTAGTTTCGGCTCAAGCCCATTCGGCTTCGGAGCCGATGGTCCACCTTGCTACTATGGTTCCTCCTCCAACAGCCTCGGCACCATTGGAGCCGGTGCTGGTGGAACCGGTGGAGGTTTTAGGGTCGGGCCCGACCCTTACTCCAACTCCGGCTCTTGGGTCGGAGTTCGGTACGCGGACTTCTTCCGTCGGCCCCGGGGGGATGCTTCGGGATTGATGTTTTCGGTCCCAAGTCTCCCTCTCGGTGCGTCGGCTGCGGGAGTGCCGTCTACCGTCGTGGCCACAGAGGTGGGACCCTCCCAGGATTCTGGTGGTCCCGCCTTCAGGGCTATGAGGAGTGCGTTAGCCAAATCATCTTTGGCTACCTCCACGGTCTCCCCAGCTCCTTCCCTGCATACCGAGACTGGGTCTTTGGCAGTCCCTCTGTCCTTAGACAGCGGAGCCCCGGGGCCTGAGGTTACCCCCACTGGGGTTTCCCCCCTCCTGTAGGTCCTTCTGATGCTTCTTCGGAAGAGCCCCCCAGGAAAAGATTGTGCAAGAGGAAGCACGTTGACTCCCCTGATGAGTCTCTTACATCAGACACTGATCTCCATGATGCAGAAGGGTCCCCTAAGTCGTCCTCGGATGATGTCTCCTTTGCAGACATCCTGGAAGCCCTTAAACAACGAGGCGGCTGGCAGTCCAAACCCCCTTCTGCTGATGAGTCGGTGTTCCTTAAGGCCTTCGGGGCTCAGCCCTCCGCCTCCTGGGTGTCTCCGCCCTTCGACGAGCTCTTGGATTTGATCTGTCGAAGGGCGTGGGAACACCCAGACTCTGTGGAACCGGTGCCTGCTCGTCCGAATAAGTTCCTCTCAGCACCCCCTAAAAAAGAGTTTCTAACTAAAGGTGTGGCTGTAGATGCTTTGGTGGTGGCATCTGCTACCCAGCAAGATGTAGCAGAGGCTTCGACGTCCGTCCATCCTCCTAATAAGGAGTCTAGGAGCATGGATCGGTACGGAAAGCGCACCCTAAGTTCAGCGGCCTTTACATTAAGGTCCTTGAACTACCTTACGCACTTTACTAGATTTCAGAGGGATCTGATTAAAGAACTTTCCGATACCCTCTTGGGTAACCTGCCTGAGGAGCTGGCCCAGACGGTTGGCTCTCAGCTGGCTACATTGTCGTCCATTTCAAACTCGTCCATGAGGCTCATTTCTTATGCAGCCGAAGGCGAGAGCGCAGTACAGGCATTGCTCTACAGAGACAAGCCTGGCTCCGCCTGTGTCATTCTCGCGGAGGCCTTTAAGTCTTCCTTTGCCGACGCCCCTTTGATGGGTCCTCCCTGTTTGGACCCAAGGTAAAGGACACACTGACCCACTGTGAACAGGAGGGTAAGACTCTGACTGCCGTAGGGGCACGATTTTCCACTCCCTTTCGTCCTTATCCCAAGGCTAAAAGAGGAGGGAAAATGTGGTTCCGTCGATCTCAGAAGCCTTACCCCTCTCAGCAGGAGGATCCCCCTTCCAGAGGCAGAGGAGGGGGAAATTCTTCCGGAAGACGCCGTCCCAGAGGCGGCAGAGGCCCTCGCAACACTGGAGACCGCGAGTCCTTTCGTGGCTCTTCAGCCTTTCACAGTCCCTGAGGGATTGCCCGACTGTGCAGCTCCGGAGCCAGTCGGGGTCGTTTCGAAGCACCTAAACGCCTGGAAAGGTATCACTCAGGACCGATGGGTGCTTCGAATTATCGCCGGAGGTTACACCATCCCTTTCTCTCACTCTCCACCTTAGTCCAAAAAAATCCCGGACCCGCCACCCAGTCAACGGGATACTGCAGCCTCAGAAGTTTCAAAGCTGCTGCAAAAAGGAGTCATCCAACCGGTCCCCGCAGACCAGATCGGATTAGGGACTTACTCAAGATTCTTTTTGGTGCCAAAAAAGACCGGGGACTTGAGGCCCATTTTGGACCTCAGCATTCTAAACCGTTCAGTCAGAAAGTCTAAGTTCTGAATGGTCACCCTACAAACCATTCTCCCATTGCTGGAGAAAGGTGTTTGGATGTGCTCCATAGATCTCAAGGACGCTTATTACCATATCATGGTACATCAAGCGTCCAGGAGACATCTGCGCTTCAGCCTAGGAGGCAGTCATTTTCAGTTCCGCGCGCTGCCCTTTGGTCTCACCACAGCCCCAGGGTGTTCACCAAGTGTTTGGCAGTCGTGACTGCTCACCTGAGAAGTCTAGGATTCCAGGTGTTTCCGTATCTAGACGACTGGCTCCTAACTGCCACCTCCAAACATCTACTACTGCGGAGCCTACAAGCCACTATATCACTGGGCAATTTCCTTGGAATCACCTTCAATTGGCCAAAGTCTGTGTTGCTGCCATCTCAACGAATAAGATTCATAGGGGTAGAGATAGACTCAAACCGAATGCGGGTCTATCTACCTACAGACAGAATACAAACCATACAGACTCAAGTTCGAGCCTTACTTCCCAGGTCCAAAGCCCCAGCCAGAATGGTCCTGCAGCTATTGGGATCCATGTCCGCCACGGTTCTTCTAGTCCCCTTGGCAAGGTTGCACATGAGAATTCTCCAGTGGCTTCTTTCAGCTCAGTGGTCCTTTCAGGAACTCCCTCTCAGTCACCTCATATGGATCACGGAAACATGCAAGCGGGACCTTCGCTGGTGGCTAGTGCCCTCCAATTTGGATCAGGGACGACCCTTTGTTCCACCTCCTCCTGCGGCCACTTTGACCACGGACGCCTCCCAGATGGGGGCATTCCCTGGGCAGGTCAGTCCAAGGCAAATGGCACCCAGAAGAGACCCTACTTCATATCAACATCCTAGAAATGAGGGCGGTGCTTCTGTCCCTTCAAGCCCTTCACGATTACCTCCCTCAGGGTGTAATTGCCGTTCACTCAGACAACATGTCAGTTGTCTGGTACCTGAACAAACAGGGAGGGACCAGATCCTATCCTCTTTGCAGAGAGGCCATGAGAGTCTGGGAATGGGCAGTCTCGACCAAACGCTTTCTAGTGGCTACTCATATCCCGGGCAAGTCCAATGTGATAGCCGACAGACTGAGCAGAACCATCCTCTCTCCTCACGACTGGTCTCTGAACATGACAGTTGCAAGTCAGATTTTCAGCAAATGGGGAGTTCCGTGTTGCGACCTCTTCGCGACTCCACTAAATGCGAAGTGCAAAAAATTCTTCTCCCTAACCCCGGCTCCGGGGAAGAGCCCCATGGACGCACTAGCCCGTCCTTGGCCCACCGGCTTGCTTTATGCCTTCCCCCCAGTTCCTCTCCTTCCCAGGGTGATCCAAAAGGCATCTCTCTTTGGGAGCAAAATGATCTTAGTTGCTCCTTACTGGCCTCGTCAAGTATGGTTTCCCTATCTTCGGAAATATGCTCTGGAAGGTCCATGGTTCCTGGATCAGATCCCAGACCTTTTGGTTCATCAGTCGGGACTATTCCACCAGTCCCTGCACACCTTAAAATTGACGGCTTGGCTCCTTCTCTTCCGACTATAGTCAGGAGTCATACATTGGATCCAGAGGTTGTACACATATTATCTTCGGCCCATAAGTCTGCTACAAAGAAACTGTATTCTAGCAAATGGAAAAGATTTGCTATTTGGGCTCAACTCCGGGGCCTGGATCCCATCACTACTCCCGTGGCAGAAGTACTAAAATTTTTTACTTCTCTTTTCAATCAAGGCTCTTCAGTCTCTACCATCAAGGTTCAATTGGCAGCGATTTCCAATTTTCACGAATCTATAAACCCACCTTTAATGAGCAACAGATTGTGTAAGACCTTCTTGAAAGGTGCTGCGCTTTTAAGACCTCCGATTTCTCATCCTGCTCCTCCATGGGATCTCGATGTGGTGTTACGCGCCTTAACTTCCTCCCCTTGAACCGGCAGCTACATGTGATCTAAAATTTCTATCGTGGAAGACTGCTTTTCTGGTGGCGATTACTTCTGCCAGAAGAGTTTCAGAGCTTCAAGCTTTGTCTGTAAAACCCCCGTACTTGTTTTTTCACAAAGACAGAGTATCTCTCAGGCCAAATCCTTCCTTTGTCCCTAAAGTTTGTTCCAGTTTCTGCCTACAACAATCATTAGAACTTCCAGTCTTTTTTCCGAAATATTCTAACAAAGCGAATTCATATTCCACACATTAGATGTCCACAGGCAGTTGCGTTTTATTTAGACAGGACCAAACAAACAAGGAAAACAGATCAGTTGTTTGTATCCTTTGCAGACAATAAATTGGGCAAAGCTGTCACAAAGGTCACTATTGCCAAATGGATCAGGGACTGTATTACTCAAGCTTATTCTTATTCTAACAAAGAGCTTACCACCTCTGTCAAAGCTCATTCTACAAGGGCTATGGCTACTTGATAGCATTTCATTCTAAGCTTGCCATTAGTGACATTTGTGCTGCGCTACATGGTCTTCCCGCACACTTTCATTTCCCACTACAAATTGGATGTGGCATCTAGAGGACGAGCTTCATTTGGTTCCACAGTGCTCAGGAGTGTTTTCCAATGAGCCACCCAGGATTTAGGTGCTAGGGACGCTGTCCCATCAGTACAGAATGTAGGCGAGATAGGATCACATAACATCTTTTAGTTATGTACTTACCATAACTTTAGATGTTTGGGATCCATCTTGCCTACATTCCCAATAACCCACACTCCTTCCCCCTTCCTTGGAGATCAGAGGATATCAGAAGGTCCGAATCCTGTTGTTTCATTTTGAAACATCTAACAATGTTATATAAACAAGTTGTGCATGTGTGCATGAATGCGGACAAACAAGATCTGGGGGATTAGTGGTTGTGCATCCTGGGATAAGAAATAGCTCAGCCAATAAGAGGCCTCGCTCTATAGCATAGCGTGCCGAGTCGGAGCCGAGGGATCGGCTCCGAGCCCATCAGTACAGAATGTAGGCGAGATGGATCCCAAACATCTAAAGTTATGGTAAGTACATAACTAAAAGTTATTACTTACTGTGCATCCATCTTGGAAGTCCTGTATGTTTTTCTTGAGTGATTTTCAAGATCATCCATCTTTTTTACCTAGATTTTTTTTATTATTTCTGTTAGTTCTTGTATTTTGTGGATCTGTTCCTGCAGCTCAGCTTTAATTGCCGCGTTGTCTTTTTCCAGATTTTGCACCTTTTGCCTTTCCAGTTTTGCTAGTCATCATCCTCTCATTTGTTTCAGGGAGCTTAATCTTGCCTGTTGTGATTATCTTTTCAAGTAAAATACACAATTGCTCCTCCTTATTTGCAGCTTTAAAAGCAGTAATTTGTTCCGTCTTTTTGCTCTTGTTCACTCATCTTTCTTTTTCAATTATTTTTTTTTCTCCCTAAGGACACTTTTTATTCAAATTTCTGGTTTCTCAGTCCAAAGCTTTTAGCTTAGGCAGCCATCTTAGCAGGCTTTCTAGTACCACTCTGTCATGAGCAATTTTCCCCAGTCAGCCAAGATGGTTTCCATGTTACTAAAAAACATTCTGCAGGTTCTGAGATGCTTGTCCCTCTTGTTCATGATTCCACCATCCAAGCTGCACATGAGAAATACATGTATATGAGAAAAGTGTGGTGGCAGTACCTCCTTCTTTGGAAAGAGTGGGTTTTCTCACTCCACCATCCATGGAGAAAACAAGTGATGGGTGTCTTGGGATGCCATTTGTGGTCTGAAGATGACCCCTGACCCTGATATCAAATGCAACTATCTCAGCCTGGGGAACATACATAAATTCCTGAAGCTTTTCAGAAAGTAGAGCAACAGTGACAAGATGATGCACATTAGTTCTCAGAGATGTTTTAGCCATTATTTCTTATCTGCATCTTCACATCAGTCTTTCGGTAGGAATCCTCATGGTGATTATGGGCACCACTGTTGTGGGATATCAGCAAACTGGAGCAGGAATTCATTCACTCTGTGCAGGTTGGCCTTAACAGACTAGAACCATGCATTAAACAAAAACTTTTTCTCCAATCCTCTTTTATCCCATCAACAATGAATGCCTAAGCAGACCACATGTACCACACCTAGCCTCATGAATGGAATTTGAAAACAGAAGTATTTCTCAGTCTAGCCATGTTGTGGGTTACCATGAAGATAGTCTTGTTTGCTGCTTCACAGTACCACCAGACCTCAGTGTTTTGCACCAGATACTTTGAAAGGGATCTCTGTTAGTGGGTAAATTTTTGATTCATTACAGTAAGAGTATTCTCTATGCCCCTTCAATGTTATACCCAGAATATTCCTACAGGAAAGACTGAATTTTGTGGCAACTCCTTTGGCTGAGACTGCAGTTGCTGTACTGAGTGAGAAGGATGAGCAGAAAAAGATGTGTGCTGTTTTTACCTTTTGAAATTTACTTACCTTACAACAACGAGCCATTTTGCACACAAACCTCAGAGTTACTTTGTACACTTATGGAGACTAATCAACCAGCTACCATGAAATGTTTTTCCATGTGATGGAACACCCTGACCCACTATGTAAAAAATGGAAAAAAGGGATTATGGATGGATGGATGGATGTAAGGAACATAGCATACATCCCAATGTAGCATTTATTCAACAGACTTTGAGCTCTCTAACAAGCCTGCTTGACATGAGTTTTCTAATGCCTCACTCAAAGTGACTTGATTATCACTAACATCCCAGTCAGTCAGTTTATTAAGGGGGCTCTTACAGCTGAGGCTCTCAAGGAGTCCAGTGCCTCCATTGAGAATTGAACATCATCATAGGAAAATAACTCTCTTCTTCCCGGTAAGCATTATGCCACTCAGGAGAATTTCAGACCTGCTGGCTTTTTTTGATGTGCTGAGTGCATTATATGACTTCAGCAAGAAAAGGGTGGTAATCAAGACCATTCCCTTTTTTCTTGGTGCAGTTTCATTGTAGGTTTTGAATCAAACCATTCAGTTTTTGCTCTTTTCCAAATCCCCAGGAAAAAAATAAAAAGGGACTCTTTTTTTGTCTGTCAGATGTACATAGACATTGGCAATATTATACTGACTGAACCAAAGCTTTTCAGCAGATAGATAAGCCTCTTGTTTCTTTAATGCCGGGTAAGCAAGGATATGGTGTCCCTCAGACTGACCCATGTCATGTATGTGGAGGTTTTCCTGAACTAATGCATCCATAAAGATAAAGAGGGTGTGACTGTGATGAATATCCAGATTGGGAACATATTATTTACAGTTATTCAAAGCTTTCTGATTTTTGGAAAGAAATTGAGGGTTTTACTTAAATCATATGGCCGGATAATTTTCATCATTCTAGAGATATAATTCTATATAATAATCATACTCCTTTAATGGTTAAAAATGTATTATGGGTCATCTTGGCTTGTGTTAGATGATAACCAGGAAGTGGTCATTAATAGATCCACTGATTTTTATCTAACAGACATATAATAAGATTAATTCATGATAAAGAAATTAGCTTAATTACAACTGAAGTGGGCAATAAATTATCAAATTTTAATTTTTGGATCAAAATATCTCTTATTTTGTTGAAATTAAACTTTTAGTAAGTCTAAACATTATACATTTATACTTCACAAGTAAATAGATATTTTCATTCAATTTTTTATGTTTGATTTATGTACATGTATATATCATTAGCTCTAAATTTTTATTCTTTATAGTTTTGGCAAATACATTTAGTAAGCCCAACTCGAATTGTCATATTATAAATAGTTACTTTCTTAGGGTGTTGGTTGTTTTTATTTTTGAAAAGAATACATGAAGAGATTTTGAAGTGACTCTAATTTTAAAGTATGAAATTGCATTGCATGCATTTCTCTTGATAATGTTAACATTTTATTATATACATACACACACACACACACACACACACACACATACATATATATATATATATATATATATATATATATATATATATATATATATAAAATCTTGTCGTGTTCAATAAGAAGATGGGAGCACTTTATACCTTGGTATACCCCTTCAGATTAGGAGTCACTGTGAACCAGGTGTGGGGCATTATAGTGAGACTGAACATCTAGTCTTGATGTGTTTGTACCTGGGAGAAGGGCTTGTAGATGCTTTCCAGGTGGATGAACAGCGACCTAATATTATTAATAATATGCTTGCTTCCCACTGAGAACTGGTGCTGTCAGAACTCACTTCAGTAGATGAGTACTTCCTTCAAAGATATCTTCATTATTGATGTTTTTGCCATGTCTGCTTTACCCTCACTATACCCCTTCTCTAAGCATTACTCCTCAATGGAGACTAAGAGAATGTGGCTACATATTAGAAAGTAGTACTCCATAATGCTGTTGTCTGAGCTATGATCCCGTGGCTCATTTTCTTTGGTGGTTACTACTTGAATTCAGCTCAACCAAAGAACCATTAAAGAGAGTTTTCAAATTAAATAGAGCATACATGCTTCTTTTAGATTGCAAGTGATATATATTAAGAAATTCTCTTCCATGATGAGAAGTATACTCCCTCCATTCCATAGCTGAACAGTTTCTTACCATCACTTCCAGTTGCCAGAGTGCCCTGTAAGTTGGGCAGGTTTATATTTTAATGAGACTTGTTTAATAATGAAATACTAAATTTGTACTTTTTTAATTTGCAGGAAAGTTCTTCATGGTGGAGAGGGGTGAAACCAGGGGCTGTGGGGATGCAAAAGCTTAATACCTTCATTATAGTATGACATTCTTCAGTGTGTTTGCACAAACATCCCAAAATATGCAGTTTGTACAGAAAAATGTATTGCATTCTGATTAATAGAAAAGAAATACTCAACCTCTGAGGTACTGAGGGATGGAGCCTTGAGTGTGACCCAGGCAATCACTGTTTGGTTTGTGGCCCTGAAACTGAGCAGTGAGGCAAAGAGGAAGGGAATGGCATGAAATGGCATGGCTTGCTCAACTGTCTTGCGGGTGGGCACTTGGCAGGTACATGTCATGTAGTGCTACGATTTCCATGGTAGTGACCAGGGAAACCTTTACCTGTGCTTGCGGATTGAAGAGCAGGGTTGCTTGCTGATCCACTTCCTTGTGTATGTGGGGTTGCAAGAGTATGGTTAGCCTGTTGACTGCCCCATTCTGTCATGAGCAGAGCATTTACAAAGGAATATAGAACAGAACAGAAGAAGAAAATTTGAACCACCCCTTATGCCTGCCTACGTGATAGTCCCTCCTGGTTGACTGTCACTGTGCAGATGAAGAGCAGATATACTGGTTGACTCTGCTTTTTAAATACAGGTGTGGAAGTTGCCTAAACAGAGGGATACCAAAAAATAACTTAAGGTTTAGAGAAAAAACTGCCAAAAAGGTAACTGGGATGGAGGGCAAAGAATATGTGCAGAGTCTAAAGGAGATTTTTTTCCAGAGAAGAGTAACCAAAAACATAAATAGGATAGAAGGAAAGGAGTATGAACAGAGACTAAGGGAGCTGAATCTTTATTTGAGAACAGAAGGGACAGTGAACAGAATGTATGTGCACAAAATAATTATATAACTGTGTGAAGGGGATACTGTTGTTAGGGAAGCCGGGAGAGGTGGGAGATGACAAAAATATCAAGAAAGTTGGCACCAGTTTTTCACTGGATATTGGAAAATACAAAAAGGGTTGTAGACTCCTGGAATGGAATTCAGAAATGGTGGAGAGTGAATCCAAACACACATTTAAACAATTAAGAGAAAGACGGAGAAACAGTTTTTAATGATTTTTTTCCCCCAAGCTTGCTATCAAGCCTCCTTATCTGCGATTTGAACTCGGGTCATCTGGACTGCAGTCAGGGCTTTATTATCATATGCCATCAGTACATAGGTGGAGCATCATTGAGTGTGGAAAAGAGTGTTGGAGATGGAAGATGTTAAGCATCAATAAAAGATGAACTTGCATAGTTTGTCTACTTTTGTCATCAGTAAAATGGAATGTCACACTCTGTGTATTTATAAAAACATGCATATGATGATGATGCAGTGCATTAATATGTCTTAATATTTGAGAGTACCACTTTTTGCTTCTAGTAAGTAGTTCTGTGCAAGTATGTAGTACATTCTTTTTATTTTCATAGCAATAAGTCCCCTCGCAAGAGACAGCCATCTTATGTTGATCATGTGATCTGTGTGTACAAAATAAACTATGCAAATGATGATCTACACTGGCTGAGAGATGTACTGACTCTTAATGTAATATCTGCTTAAGAAGCAAGTATGAATTTAACAGGTCTATCAGGTATAAGTGTATAACTTAACAGTTTTGAATTAGTTTCTTTAACTTTTGTCCATAGTAATGCATATGGGTATTTTAACCATCTTGACTCACCCTTTTTATGAGCATAGTAAAACTACTTTAGTGTAGCTTAAACTATACATCATTAATATTAATATGCACTACTAGGAACATATTGGGCATTTGTGTTTACTTCATTGTGTGATTTTCCCAGTATAGCCTGTATAGCCTTTTATAATGTTGTTTTAGTCGTAATGGCTAGTGACTGCAGTGCAAACCAGTTTGTACTTAAAGTTTTTTTAGCAGTGAGAAGAGTTAGCACTGAAACTAAAACAGTTACCGGTACATTTTTGGCAGTTGTCCTCACTTTGCTTACTGGACCTTTAGATCACTTATTTCTGTTCAGCTGTGTTACTTGGAATGGTTTGTAAATATCATATGTAAGTGGCTGTAGCTGGGGAATGATATTGTCATATTTTCTTTATAGGCCTCTTCTCAGTCCATGCCTTGGCTGGCTGATCTAGTTCAGTCCAGTGAAGGATCACTAGATGTTCTTCCTGTTCAGTGTCTCTGTGAATTTCTGCTTCATGATGCTGCGGATGAAGTTGCTCCAACAGAGGAAGAAGAAGAAGCAGAGAGCAAAGAGCAGCGTGTTAAAAAACGTCAGGTAAGGCTTTCATATTAATAATTTAGAATGTATTGTCTGTACATTCATTGCTTCCCAGTGAAGTAGATCTGTTTGCTTTACGCAACAATCCAGGTCAAGTACTTCAGGAATGCAGATACAGTACTGAGCTTAGAATGTAGCTGTGTTTAAATTTTGCTTTCTACAGCGATCACTGGCAGCACTGCAAGTATGAGACAGCTGTCAGTGAGATAAAACAAAATATTGCAATGGTTAAATAAGAAACTCTCCTTGCACTTTGTTTCATAAGTACCGTATAGAAAGTAGATATTCAGGTGTATAGCATGGAGTGAACTAGTTGTAGTTCTTATCCTTTGTGCTAGAAAATTTTCCCTGCACTGGAAAGGGCCACTATAGCTCAAATCCCCTGTTGATACTTTAGATTCATCAGGGCAAGTTTTAAGCCATTTTGTAGATGTGTGCTAGTCTAGATATGAACCAATTCACTGTGCTATAGAATACAGTGTTAACCTTGTTCTGTCCTCTTTGTTTGGGTAGGAGGTGGTAGGCACTTTCACACAGGAATGAAGGTAGGTAAAGTTCCTTTACACACTTGTATATTTTTCCTCATCCATCAGCTTTTTGCAAAGATCCATTTTAAAAAGTTCAGTGCTTTATTTTCATGTGCACTGGTGACCAGACTAGCTTGTTTCCAAGTCAGTGAAATCTCATCTTCTCAAAAAGAATATTCCAGTTTGAGTGCCACAGCTGTGAGGCTCTGTGACAAAATGATCACCTTTATTTTACAGTGGGATTGTATACAAAATCTTCTTTTCAGTGTTCATCTGCCAGATCTTCATAGGGAGATTTTGGAGGTTTTATTGGCTGCCAGGGGGACTTCTTCACAACCTACATGGCCTGGTGGAAAAGGTTCTTCATCACAGTTGAAGGATAACATTTTCTTCCTCATTCTATAATAGATGATATTTACTTAGTTTGTTTTATGCATATTTTAAGTAGGATTTGTTACTGTATATGCTGGTCATCTTTGTATGTTTTCTCGCACGCATCCCTTCTGCTGCGTTTAATCCACCCTTTTTCCCCATGATTTAACCTTTTCATTCTAAGAATGGTTGTTGAAATCCTGTCAGCCCCCATGCAAGGAAAGCTTATGTTATTTGTTTTAGTATGTGAGATTACTGTTTCTACATTCAGTGCTGTTGTCAAAAGGTGGTGCTTTATATATGTGGCCATAGAGGGCCTGGATTTTGGGTGTGAAAGGGAAGGAAAATTCTAACTTAGGCAGAGAGTGAGAGAGACATCAGTTTATCACCATGCAGTTTGACATACCCACTCAAGCATCCCTGCTATTTGAGAAATAGCCTGCTTTCCATTCAGGTAGTAACTACTATCCTCCACCTGTGAGTACCTGGCTGTCTGCAGAATCACTTATCCCCCCTTCCAGCATGGCTGCTACCCCCCTCCCAACCATCATGGTCCTCTAGTGCTCAAGCCACTAACCAAAATCAGGTCATTTGGGTAACAGTTACGGCTCCATCCCTTTGTGCCATGGAGCCATTATAATCTTTGTCCATTGTGATCTTTTGTAAGGCAGGACTCTGGCACAGCATAAACTGATAATCTGTATCTGAAGATTATTCGAAAGGCTCATCCAGACTCTGCTACACTTTGCTGTGAAGGAAAGGTTAGTTTGCTGTTATTTTTGTATTACTGTATTGCCTTTCTATATTTTGAATACTGTAGTTTGTTTTCTTTACTTTGTTTTGCTTGCATTCTGTTTTAACAGCATATTAAAACTTCAAAAGAGACCACAGCTCTCTCTGTTCTGAGTCAGGCAGAATTTTTCCCGCCCTCCCACCCATTTAAGTTGTCTTGTTAAATACCACTGTCTTTCTAGTTGCCCGCCTCTTATGTTAATCTGACCATATATCTAATTTCTTTCTACTTTCACTGGCTTATGTGAGTAATCACAAAATCATCATTTTTGAAATCCCACCCCTTCAATTATTTAAATTTATTGGCCATCCTACAGTATTTCATAGTACCAAAATACAAAAGTGACCACCCCTTTCAATCCATCTTGCTGTTTTAAAAATAGTAACTCTCCACTAAACCTTAACTTTTTAAACAGGTAAAACTCAAGATCTGAAGTAGGAGAATTAATTTGTCAGCAGCCTGTGGGTATGGATCCGATATCGGATCCGAACCAGCATGGTTTATCCAGCTATGGATCCGAGCTCCTAGCTCCTCCCCTCACCCAAAATGCCCTGCTCTCCCTACATGACCCCAGATCTAGTTTGCCGCGTTCATGGTGACAGCCTAGATTTCGAGCTCCATAAGCTAAGTGGTTTTTTCAGTATTTTATAAGGGTTATTTCTGTTTAAAAATACTTTAACTGTGTGAAAGTGTTAGGTTCCCTTCCTATTTATAGTATTTTTGGGTTACGTTAACTTATTTTTGTGTACCCTCCCCTCTCTGGCGCGTAGCTAGTGTGAGTGTGTGTGTTTCTTTGGGGCCTTCGGTGTGTTCAAACAGGGGGGAACCAGGTCTTACCCTTTATGTCGAGAAGCCATGAGAGTGTGGGAATGGGCGATCTCCACCAACCGCTTTCTCATCGCAACGCATATTCTGGGTCGGTCCAACATCCTTGCGGACAAGCTCAGTCGCACCATTCTCTCCCCATACGAGTGGTCTCTCAGTGCTCAAGTAGCGGAACGTATCTTCGCACGATTGGGGACTCCCTGTTGCAATCTCTTTGCTTCTCCCTTAAACGCCAAGTACGACAGTTTTTTCACTCTAATCCCACCTCCAGGGGATTCCCCGAGAGATGCTCTGGTGCATGCTTGGCCTCCCGGTCTTCTTTACGCATACCCTCCTCTGCCTCTGATGCTCCAGGTGCTTCAGAAAGCCTCTCGTTTGGGGTGCAGAATGATCCTCATTGCCCCATTCTGGCCTCGACAGATCTGGTTCCCTTACCTAAGGTCTCATTCAGTGAATCCACCTTGGATTCTAGATCCCATTCCGGATCTGATGTCACACCCATCGAACCTACCAACTCCGAACCTGGACAACCTGAAGCTGACTGCTTGGCTGCTCCAGTTCCACTCCTAATCAGGACTCCCGGTATCTCGTCCCCAGTTAAGGCCATTCTGGTAGCGGCTCATAAACCCTCTACCAGAAAAATTTACTGCAGTAAATGGAAGCGTTTCTCCATTTGGGCGGAGCGGCAAGGTCTAGATCCCTTCACGGTTCCCCTTCCTTTGGTTCTAGACTTCCTTACTACTCTATTTAATGATGGCGCCAGTAGTTCTACGGTCAAAGTTCAGCTAGCGGACATTTCTCATTACCATGTTGGTCATGACTCTGGGCCTCTTATGTCTGCCAAGTTATGTAAAATCTTCCTAAAGGGCACCTTTTTGCTTAGACCCCCTGTCAAAGAGACGGTTCCCCCGTGGGATCTTTCTTTGGTTCTTCAGGCCTTGACCGCTCCCCCCTTTGAGCCTGCGTCCACAATAGATCTAAAATTCTTGTCTCTTAAGACTGCATTTTTAGTAGCCATTACCTCAGCTAAGAGAGTTTCTGAACTTTAAGCCCTGTCCATGAAACCGCCTTATTTGGTCTTCCATCCGGACCGGGTGTGCCTCAGGATCAATCCCTCCTTTCTTCCTAAGGTAGCTTCGGAAGCGAACATTAATCAGTCCATCAACCTCCCTGTTTTCTTTCCTAAGTATCAGAACAAAGGTGAATACAAGCTGCATTCCTTGGATGTTCACAGGCAGCTTTGTTTTTATCTTAACAGGACAGCTGGTCATAGGCAATCCGACCAATTGTTCATTTCCTTTGCCAAATTCAATCTGGGTAAGCCAATTTCCAAAGTTTCCTTGTCATGCTGGATTTCTCAATGTATTCTGTTAGCTTACCAAGCTTCTGGGAGGCCCGCACCGGAGGGAGTCCATGCTCATTCGACTCGGTCTGTCTCTACTTCAGCGGCCTTTAAGTCTAGGGTTCCTCTGGATGACATTTGTTCAGCAGCCACTTGGGCTTTATCTCATACCTTTATTTCTCATTACAAGCTGGACATCACGTCTAGAGGTAGAGCATCCTTTGGCTCCATGATGCTCGAATATCCTTCCATGATGGCCGCCCAAGATTCAGGTAGCTGGGGTCTCTGTCCCACAGGTTGCTGACAAATGAATTCTCCTACTTCAGATTTAGAAGTTATGTACTTACCATAACGTTCCATCTGAGTAGGTGGATTCATTGTCTGCATCATCCCGCCCTCCTATCCCCCTGGCCTTGTTAGTTTCCTGCATAGGATGTGTTACCCTTTATTAGGGTAGTTTGTGCAGGGCAAACTCGATCTGAGGTCATGTAGGGAGAGCAGGGCATTATGGGTGAGGGGAGGAGCTAGGAGCTCGGATCCATAACTGGATAAACCATGCCGGTTCGGATCCGATATCGGATCCATACCCACAGGTTGCAGACAAATGAATCCACCTACTCAGATGGAACGTTATGGTAAGTACATAACTTCTAATTACCTACTTTCACATCTAACTTCTCTAGTGCACACTGCAGAGTGCATTCTTTTCAATCTTACCTTTAAGCATCCCTGTGACTAGCACTTTCTCTAATGCCTGCTGGAAAGCACTAGGAAGCCTTAAACTCATACAAACACTGAACTCTCCTTGTTAACAAGGAGAAATTAATAGTAGGCACTAAACAGCCTATAATTGCAAAGTACCTTGCTAAGGAAACAGCTCCTGTACTTTACAAAGAAAAAAAAAAAGCCGCAAACCAAGCATGTCCAAGGGTCAGCTTCCGGTGATTTCTCCTGTCCACCTGGTGAATCTGGGCATACTGGGGCAATGCAGCAATTGCCTCATGTACACAGACAACCCTCTCCTCCTACCACCCAACACTACAACCTGTGAGAGATGCACTTACATAGCCAAAATGGAAGCAAAGCTCTCTCCACCCAAGATTGTGCTAAACAGTCAAGAGGAGAAGGTTAACACCCACACTACATCTCAAGCAACACATAGCCCTTCTAAACCCGCACCACCAACACCCACATATAGCAACACTAAATCCATATATGCAGAGGCCCTTAACTGTAACCTGCCCAAGCAACAAAGACCTCTGAAGCTGAAACGCAAACAAACACCAATCACAACCAATGTGTCACATAGTTCACAACACCAGTGTGCCACCCAGCAACAGCCCCTAAGGCAAGACAATGTACCTAACACTTTAGTCATAGGTGACTCTACAGTCCGGCACACTGATGTCCCTCTCACCAGGTTTAATAAGGAGAAAATTACAGTCAGCTGCCTGTCGGGTGCCAGGATCCGCCACATAACGCATGCACTCAAGTCACTCCACAACAAGTACAAATATGACTCTGTCATTGTCCATGTTGGAGTGAATGAGTTGAGACGTACCTCCCTGGACTACATGAAAAGAGACATGGAAGAGCTCTCAGATCATGTGGCCCAGGCAGGTATGACCCTAACCCTGAGTAGCATCCTGCTTCGCCCAGAATGATACCACAATATAAGGATAAAATGATTGACTTCAACAATTGGCTAAGCTTATGGTGTCATTCAAAGGGGATCCAGTATCTGTCTGCCTGGGATGACATGATTGACAGACCACGATGCTTTGCCAGAGATGGTCTGCACCTGTCGCCCCTGGGATTCAGGTTACTCGCTAAGGCTCTTGCCACCCCTATAGTGCCTTTTTTAGGCAAACTTCAAAGGACAAAACCACCACCATAGCAGGTACAAGCATGCAAAATCTGAAGGTAATGCTACTCAATGCTAGAAGTCTAAACCTCAAAATGCACTCTCTCGAGGCACTCCTAAAAATGGAGAACATCGATATCTGTGCAGTAACTGAGACCTGGTTCAAGGCTCCAGAGAGCACCCCTGCAATACCAGGCTACAACTCTTACCACACTTTTCGGCCACCAAACCAGGACCGAAACACTAAAGGTGGAGGAGTGTCAATATTCACCAAGGATATTCACACTGCCAGGCTAGTTGGCCAACACAATGTGTCTGAAATTCTCCAAGTGCAACTAACACTAGGTAAGACTGCAATCCAAATTGTAGCTTGCTACAGATCCCCCACCATACCCCAAGATTCTCATTACACCTTTCTAAATATACTGGAAAATATTAAGATAGAACCAAACACCCTAATACTGGGTGATTTTAACTACCCTGCCATTAACTGGGAAAACTACTCATGTCCCAACACCTTTGCAAGCGGTTCTTGGAATTCATAAATTCCAATGCCCTGGATCAACTAATCCATAGTCCCACCAGGGGCTCCAATATCCTAGACCTGGTCATTACCAACATGGGAAATCAATGCTCCATACCTATGGTCACCCCCTCGTTAGTCAGGTCTGACCATAAGCTAATCACCCTTAACATCCACATCCCACCCCCACCCCCCAGTAAAGAAACCACCATAAAAAACTTCTCCAAAGCCAACTTCATGCTACTCAAGTCAGAAGTGACAAACTTCATAACACCCATGCAGATGGGAACTGAAAGTTCAACTGCTGAATCCTACACTAAGGCACTGTACGAGCACATCCACTCATGCATGAATCGTGCCATCCCAAATAGAACCAAAATGCTCTCATCCAAAAAAAGCAAGCCAATCTGGTGGTCCCCTGCCATAAACAAACTTTACAACAAAAGGAAGAAACTTTTGCAGAAAAGAGGAAAATCCCAGGATGCAAAAAACTCCCTTACTAGCCTCAGTAAGAAACTGAGATGCCTCATAAAATCCTCCAAAGCTAGTTACGAAAATAAAATTTGCCAAAGATTCCAAAGACAACCACAAAGCATTCTATAACTATGTCAAGAATCTAAATGGCAATGCTCAGATCTGCTCTGAGCTAAAACAGAATGGCATTAAATATACTGATCCAAAGGATATTGCCAATATCCTGGCAGATCGATTCAGTGCCAACTTCACCCCCTCTCACCCCCTAAATGGCCCATCTCAATACTGGAAGATTGCCAAATTCCAGTAATAACGGCCACACAGGTACAAAACGCACTCTCTAAAGCCAAGAATACAGCATCCATGGGACCAGATGACATCCCAGGCTGTGTACTACATGAACTACAATATTAACTGGCACCTCACCTAAGTGTCATGTTTAATCATAGCCTCACCTCAGGTTTCGTGCCCACTGAGTGGCGCAGAGCTGCAGTTATCCCAATCCACAAGGGGGGATCCACCTTGGATCCCGGAAACTACCGTCCCATCAGTCTGACAAGCCTTATCTGCAAGGCCATGGAGCGTATTATCATGGAACTTATAAACAAAGACATTGGCAACCTTCAAACACTGGACCCCACCCAGTTTGGGTTTGTGAAGGGCCGATCTTGTCTCCTGAACCTGATTGACTTCTTTGAATCAGTCTCCAGAGCCATGGACAAGGGTAAGGTGGTCCACACAGCCTGTCTAGACCTTGCCAAGGCCTTTGACACCATCCCCCACTCTGGAATCATAGATAAACTTACTAGGTTGGGCATTAATCCCTATATCACCCAATGGGTTGCTAAATGGCTTACTAATAGAACCCACACTGTAAAAGTAGCCGACTCCAAATCCAGCTCCAGACAAGTGACAAGTGGAGTACCTCAGGGTTCAGTCCTGGGGCCGCTCTTGTTTGGCATCTACTTCTCTGAAGTACAGGTCAACACTAAGGGGCTCTGGCTAACAAAATTTGCAGATGACTGCAAACTGGGAGCCATTATTGAATCCCCAAATGATGTGGATACTCTACAAAAGGGCCTTACAGAAACAGATGCTTGGTGCCAGAGCCATGGGCTCAAGCTCAATGCCAAGAAATGTATTGTTATCCCCTTTGGGAAAAAACATGTATCCATGAATTGCCATATAGGTGGCAGTACACTAAACACAGAAAGTGTGATAAGAGACTTAGGGACACAGGTGGACAGTGGTCTCACCTTCAATAACCACATCGCCACAACAGTCAGGAAATCCTTCTATGTGGCACACCTCATCACGAAGGGCTTTTCATCCAGAAAAAAGGAGGTCATTGTCCCACTGTACTCATCCCTCATTAGACCCATTATAGAATACAATACCCCATTTGGTATGTACCTCTCAAGACATCTGCAACAACTGGAAAGGCCTCAGAAATACCTCACTAAAAGAATCACAGGCCTAAAGCAGATGCCCTACGCTGACCGGCTTAAAAAACTCCAGCTATACTCTTTCGCATATCGTCTACTCAGAGGCAATCTCTGCTTAACATACAAGGCCATGTCAAACCCAGAGCTGTTGGACATGCTACACTTAAAGAAATCCCAATCCCTCAGAGCTACACGTTCCAGGGATCTAAACCTTGTCATCACAATAAACAAAACATGCTGGAGGGATAGGTTCCTGACCCAGAGACTCCCCAGACTCTGGAATAGATTGCCCATACATGTCAAGCAGAGTGCCTCTTTGGACCTCTTCAAGAGGAACCTTGACGATTGGATGGGAGAAAGGAAATTCGCCCCAGGGATCACGTCAGTCGCCCTGCTAGACAGGGGTCCAGGAAAGTAAATAATGTGGGAAGAAATAGCCAGGGAATTGTTATGGCTAGGCTTGTATAGGCCCTAGGGCTGATAGCCTAGTACCAACCTATGAACCTATGAACCTATTCATCTTGCCTCAAGCAAAATCTTCCTTCCCTTTGGGATCATTTCTTGACTGCCATAATTTTGTGTCAGACCTTCAAATGGTCTGATTTTTCAGACCTGAAATTTGTGTTCTTGGTAATGCTGATGTCCTTCAAGAATGCAACTGCAGTCCTGACATATGGGTTGTCCTGCCTCTGGCAGCCCCTCGGTCGGCCGGATTCCAAAGTCTGGGTCCGGCGTCGGCTGATGTCGCCTCTTCCTCGACGTCAGAGCGGCTGGGGTATAAAAGCATCAGGCGACGCCATCTTCTTCAGTCTTTCTTGCCGCGCAGTGCCCGAAGCAGAAGCAGTTCGCAAGTGCCGGTCGGCCAGCTCCTGTGTTTTCAGTTACTGAAGTCATCAAAAAGCTAAGTACCCCGTTGGGGAACCTTTTCTTGCCTCAGCCGATGTCAGATAAAACTGCAAAAGTTAATAATTGTTTGTCTTGTGGTAAACAAATACCTCATAAGGACTTCCATTCTTACTGCCTTCCCTGCCTGGGCCCAGACCACGATGTCTCGGCCTGTGCTGCCTGTGCTTGCTTCAATAAGCGCACTCTCAGGCGCCGGGCAGAAATTGCTGAAGACTTTTTTGGGGAAAATTTCTCCTATATCATGCCGTCGGAACAACCGGCAACACATATTTCCAAAAAACGGAAGGACCGGGACCGCCATTCTCGGCCCGCGTTTTCCACCAACGATACCCCAAAGCCTACCGCGAGTGCATCGATCTCTTCGGAGGCGGTAATTCAACCGCTCCAGACCAACGACACCGCTTTACCGCTCACTTCAGTCACGGAGGTTACCCCGGTGCCGGTTGTTGATTTTCCTCCTGAAACCGAAGCCCAGGACTTACCTGACACCATACCAGTGGATAAAGTTACTCCAGCACGTGGGGCAGCTAGGCCTCCTGTCCCTATGTCCATCAAGGCCTACACACGTGCTAAGGCTGCCATCCAGGCTAAGGCTCACCCTCCTAAATCCTTTTCCCAGGGTTCCACTTCTGATAAACAGATCATGACTTTAGCTGCAGATCTAATTTCTTTAATCAGAGGTTCTCAGGCACACCCAGACAGAGGTTCCCAGCCGCCTGCAGATAAAAGGCCTAGGGTTGAGCAGACAGATACCCTTTCCTCAGATGAAGCCTCTGGGGACTCCGACCATTCAGATTCCCAGGAAGAATCCTTCCAGACCTACGAGGATTCTGATGCTAATGAATCCATTCCCTCTGCCTCTCCTCCAGAGGATATTTCTTTCGGGGAAATTCTCCACTGCATGAGAGAGCATTTTCAGTGGCAGGGCCAGGATTTCTCTGACTCCAGTAAAAGGCTACGTACTTTCCTTAAGTTACCCCAGCACAGGCCTCTAGCTATTCCACCAGTGTTAGATGTGTTGGATGATGTGTACTCAGACTCCATTGCTTCCCCTGATTCTCTCCCTCCTGCTCCTGTCAAGCCAGACAGATATTACAGGGTTCCTGAAACTCATAAGCATCTCTTTAAGACCCACTCTGTGGATCTAGAAACTATTTCTCAGGGGCCCAAAGGAGTGGCCACTTCCACGGCCAAAAACCCTTTGCCCGCAGACAGGGAATCTAGGTCCTTGGAGAGATGGGGCAAAAAAGTTTATACCTCAACCACCCTTGCCATGAGGGCACTTAACTGTCTTTTTCATATGTTTCAGTATCAGGATTTCTTGATGGATGATTTGCAGAAAAAGTTAGCCTCTCCTGAGCCTTTAGATAGAAAGGCCTTGCAGGATTTGGTTCATAATACTCAGCAGGTTAGCAATCATTTTCTTCAGTGTGGTTATGATGCATTGGAAGCTTCATGTAGGGCAGCTATGACAGGGGCCGTCATACGTAGACATGCTTGGTTGAAAGAACAGGCACTGCCAGATCACGTTAAAGTAAAGCTCCTAGATGCACCTCTGGAAAATCAGAAGCTATTTGGTGCTAATGCACAAGATGTGTTGAAATCTATTGAGGAAAAGGCTAAATCAGTACAAACAGCCAAAGATTTCCTCCAGGTTCAGCCACCGAGGTTCAGCAGGAATTGGCCTTCAAAGAATTGGTCCTTTCCAGACACTGACAAGTTCCAAAGGGGAAAAAACAGGCGTGCTCGAGGTAGAGGGCAATACCGAGGCTCCTACAGGGGCCGCCAATGGCAACTAACTAATCAGAGAAGTGGCGCAGGGACTTCTACTGCTCCACAGGGACAATCACAATGACTTGACTTTGACACCGCCGGCCAAGGCTCAAAGAGAAGCACCTTTAGGCGGAAAATTATCCTTATTTTCAAAGAATTGGCACGTTTTATCAAAGGACAAATGGATTCTGGACATAATAGACAAAGGTTACAGGTTCCACTTCCATACCTTACCAACAAGACAAGGCATGCCAAACCTGCCACAAAATCAAAGGGCAGAGGCACTCATACAAGTTTCAAACCTGTTACAGATCAAAGCAATAGAAAAGGTTCCTCCTCAGGAACAAGGTCAGGGATTCTACTCAAGACTGTTCCTTGTTCCAAGAAAAGAAAAGCAATGGAGGCCTATACTTGACTTGTCCGCTCTAAACACTTTTCTCATTGTGCCAAAATTCAAAATGCTGAAGTTACAGCAACTTCTTCCCATGCTGGGCAAGGGGTCTTGGCTGGTTACTCTGGACCTCAAGGAGGCATACCTGCATGTCCCTATCAGACACAGTTGCAGAAGACACCTCAGATTTCTTGCAGGGTCAGAGCATTATCAATTCTCAGCATTGCCGTTTGGCTTATCTACTGCACCCAGAGTATTCACGAAATGCCTGGCATCAGTAATTGCACATTGCAGACTCCAGGGGATACAAATATACCCTTATCTGGACGACTGCCTTATACAAGCGGACAGCAAACAAGCCTTGATAAGAAACTTGGACTATGTCATACACTTACTACAGGCTTTGGGATACACAGTCATTATTCAAAAATCAAGACTACTGCCATCCCAACAAATAATTTTTCTAGGAGCCAAACTGGACACAAACTCACAAATGGCTTTCCTCACAGAAGAAAAACAAGAACAATTACCAGATTACTTCAAAAGCCTAGCATAGCTCACCCAGATGACTGCAAGGAAAATCCTGCAGGCTCTGGGTTTCATGGCATCTTGCATTCTTCTGATTCCACTGGCAAGACTACACATGAGAAAACTACAATGGTACCTAAAAAGTTTATGGTCTCAACACAGCCACAACTTACTCATTCCATGTCTTCAAAAGGAATTTTTGTGGTGGGCACAAGCAAGTCAATTAAACAAAGGCATGTCTTTCAACAAACCTCAAGCAAGTCAAACCATTACAACAGACGCCTCAGATCATGGATGGGGGCGCACATGGAGGGCAGATGCATGCAAGGGCAATGGGCTCCCCGGGAAATGCATCTGCACATAAATATAAAAGAGATGTTGGCAGTGATTCATGCAATCGAGGCCTTCGAAAAATTTCTTCAGCAAGGTCATCTGCTAATAAAGACAGACAACACCACTGTCATGTGGTACATAAACAAACAGGGAGGCACTCATTCTTACCCCCTCTGCAGACTAACAATGACTCTTTGGGAAAAGGTCCTGAAACTGAACTTACAGTTGCAATCCCAGTTTGTTCCAGGCAAGGACAATGTTCTGGCGGACAGTCTAAGCAGAAACATTTTGGACCCGCACGAATGGATGCTGCATCCAGACATTTTTTCACAAGTAACTCATGCATGGGGAAGGCCGGACATAGATCTCTTTGCCTCTCACCGCAATCATCATCTGAAGAAGTTCTGTTCGAGGACACACCATCCTCAATCCTGGAGAATGGATGCTCTGTCCTTCAGCTGGAATTCTCTGACAATCTATGCATTCCCACCTCTACCATTAATGCCCAAGGTGTTACTGAAGATCAAAGCAGAACAACCGAAAGGTATTTTGATAGATCAGACTGGCCAAGGCAGCTCTGGTATCCATTACTAAGGAGCATATCTCGCACCAAGCCGTGGCCCCTGCCTCAATGGCCTCTGCTTCTAACTCAGCACAAATACGGGACGGTTCATCCCAACCTGCAGACATTGCAGCTGACAGCTTGGAGGATCCCATGACTTCCACCCATATCTCTCTCTCCAAAAAAGTTCAAGAGATCTTACTGGAAGCACGCAGACCTTCCACCAGAAAAACTTATTCAGCCAAATGGAAGAGATTCATCACCTGGAATGCCAGCAAGGGTCAGGATGCATCAGTAATAAGCATGCCACAGATACTAGAATACTTGGCAGAAATGCTTCATAGTGGCCTTTCATATTCTTCCATAAAAATACACGCTTCAGTAATCTCAGCAAAATACAACTGCGATCCACCTGTGTTTTCACATCCTTTGCTAAGACAGTTTCTAAGAGGGATAAAGAATATCAAACCTCCCAGGAAACCACCAGTGCCTGCATGGGACCTCAACTTCGTCTTGGAAAAATTAACTCTTCCTCCTTTTGAGCCAGCAGCATCTTCAGAAATGCAATTTCTCTCCTGGAAAACAGTTTTCCTGTTGGCAGTTACCTCAGCAAGAAGAGTCTCGGAGATACAGGCCCTCATGGCAGTACCTCCATTCCTCATTTTTCATCAGGACAGAGTTTCTTTAAGAACCAATCCTTCATTCATGCCAAAAGTGATATCCAGGGTGTCTCTAAATCAAGCAATTCACCTGCCTACTTTCTTTCCCAATCCTCAAAATAAAGGGGAAAAGCTGCTGCACACTTTGGACATACACAGACAATTACGCTACTACTTGGACAGAATAAAGGCCAACAGAAAGTCTGACCAACTATTTGTAGCTTACGCTGCTGGAGTGCAAGGAAAGGCAATTCCCAAACAAACAATTTCAAAATGGATTGGACACTGCATCAGATTCTGTTACTCCTTCCATGGAAAAGGTGTGCCAGCCCATATCAGGCCACACTCCACCAGAGCTATAGCCACCTCCACAGCCTTTCTAAGAGGGGTGGCTACAAAGGACATTCTAGAAGCTGCTACATGGAGCTCCGTGCATACATTTTCCAAACACTACAACCTGCCTTTATACTCCAGATCCCGAGCAGGCTTTGCTTCGGCAGTCCTGCAGGGCATTTTAGCTACACCATCTTTTTCTTAAATTTTACCACCCCGAGCTTGGCTATGGTATTCAACCCATATGTCAGGACTGCAGTTGCATTCTTGAAGGACA
Organism: Protopterus annectens; assembly: GCF_019279795.1. Taxonomy (NCBI): domain Eukaryota; kingdom Metazoa; phylum Chordata; order Ceratodontiformes; family Protopteridae; genus Protopterus; species Protopterus annectens. The sequence goes on from NC_056746.1 coordinate 630,906,552, forward strand.
TAGTACAGTTTTGTACCTACCATAAATGTAGATGTCCGATAGATATGCAACTGCAGTCAGGTTTACCCTCCCTCCTACCCCTCTGCAATTTACTTTTTTGGGTCCACTACCCCTTTTCCAACTTAGCTGGGGATAGCTTTTATGGTGTATCTGTTTATTACTATTGTGCATGTCTGGAATTTTATCCATTCTCTAAATTTAGCCTTCCTTGGAGGGCACCTGGCATCTGGGGCAAGAAACACTGAAGAAGATGGCGTCGCCTGATGCTTTTATACCCCAGCCGCTCTGATGTTGGGGAAGAGGTGACATCAGCCGACGCCGGACCCAGACTTTGGAATCCGGCCGACCGAGGGGCTGCCAGAGGCAGGACAACCCATATGTCAGGACTGCAGTTGCATATCTATCGGACATCTACATTTATGGTAGGTACAAAACTGTACTTTCTTGGTGACCATCACTTCATCTTAGCAGGTCTCTAGGCACTAAGATCTTGTGAAAAGCTCCTTTACTTCATTTTCAAAAAGGGCTGAGTTTGTCTGTGGAAGGATCTTTATTTTCTTATGAAATTTATTTCTGTTTTGTTACTTAAGCAGATTTTCCATCACCTGTTTTTCCCCCTCAGGTGCTAAAAGCAGAGGCTAGTGCAAATTTCATGCACAGGATTTTTACCTACCATTACATTTGTGATTTCAAAGTTTTTTTAAATACATACAGATGAACCATTTGTACATTTCCTTTCTGAAGAGCATGGAGTGTTTTGTAGTTATCAAACGGATCCTTCTTGATCAGTCCACTTACTGGACATTCCTCCAGCTAGGTGGCTTTCCTTAGTACCAGTTTCAGGAATATACCTGTGAGCTGATGTCTGAGCTGTGACTGTATTTGAATATTAATAAACATTTCAGTAATGTGTGTATATAACTGATTTCTGATCCTTGGCTGTAGCCATCAAGCTGTACTTGCATCCCTTTAACCAAGCACTGTAGTGCTGGCTTTCAAGATATTCTGTTATGAAGTCTTTTTTCTCCTCCTCCTCTGTAGTACTCCCTTTTTGGGATTTGTTTTTATTTCTGCTTGAGATTCTACACAAGCCACCCAGCTGTATGACCATTTGTTGAGTTATTTGATTGACCTTTGAAATAGCCCTCAGCATTGAGTAATTTATTTACTCCTTTCCTCCCTTCATCCATCTTGTTTATATGTGATGCTTCAACTGCTACATTATGTTCTTCTAAACTGCTGGTGGTTTGAGATATTTCCAGGGAATTTAACAATAAAGCTAAGTGAATTTTCATTTCTTTATCTGATTTTAATTTAACAGTCTGTATCTGTTTTAGCTAAGCTTTTAAGACTATAGTCAGTAATTTCATTAAATAGCTGTACTGTATTTTGCCATTTAAGACTGAGAGAAGTGACAGCTAAGGTAGTTTGGGAGTTGTGATTCATTTAAGGCCCTTCAACAACGAGTTAAGTGTTTGTATAATTTTCCTACCATACTACCATGTTCTTGTTTTGTTGTGTTCCTAAATCCAGTGCATTTCTTCTTGTCCCTCCAGGGCCTCTTTCATTGGCTGTTGTCAGTAAGCACATAAGTATCATTGTGGGAAGTCACTCTCCTTAAGCTATTTAAACACTTTTGCCCTCCCATTGTATTTCATATATCTCCGATAACTGAATGTCCATCAAGCCAGTCAGTGTTACTCTTTTAAACCTGGTGGCTCTTGACTGTCTGCTTGAGTTGAAAATTTGTTTTTGGAAGCTCCACCTGGTTTCATCTTATCTACTTCTATTATGAGAACTTGAAAATCATAGTGGGAAATTCTTCCCATTTGACTGCTAATGCTTTTGAGGTACCATTTCTTTCATGTATTCCCACCTGCTCAGTGCACAGTGCAATACCTGGTAGTATTAAACCCTTTTTCTGCTTCACATTTAAAATCTACAGCAACATCAACAAGGTTAACAATCACAATCGCTTGTGAGCCTTCTGTATCGTTTGTATATTCTACCATTATTGCATAAACCCTCTGATGCATTTACTTTACTTGCCTAAACACCTAAGCACATGATAAGATGGAAGGTCAGCCTCCTAGTTCCACCTCTGTTGGCAGCCTTTTAGCACTAGGTTTCCTAAGACAGAGTACAACACATGCCTTATGCTCACAGGTAATAAACTTGTACTCCTGTAGTAATTCCATCTGTGAGAGATGCAACTAACCTAATGTAGCTGGAGGCTTCTCTCTCACCTCTAACTTAGCTTGTTGGCTTCATATAACTTCACTACAATCCTACACTAATCACACCAAAATGTTTTACTCTGAGGCTGTAAAGGAACCACTCCCAAAGTCTCTTGAAATAAGATTAAATCTTGGCAATCAGACCGTTCATCTGCTTTATGCATACCTCCCATAAAGAATCACTCTTAGTAAAAACACTCCAGATCTTCCACTTTGTACCACAGCAGCAATAGAAATGTTTTAGTCATCGGTGACCCTGATTCTTCACTCACAAGACTGGACAAGGAAAGGGTTACAGTGTGTTGTCTGTCCGGTTCCTGGCTCTTTGACAATACAAGGACACTAATGCTTAACAAATATGATTATGCCATGGTAATGGTACATGTTGGCATTAATATTTTGAACCTCGAGGGACGTGCAGAGAAGTATTCAGCACTTGAAACTCTGGTAAGACACTAGTCCTGACTGAGAGGAATCTTTCCTTCACCTCGAATGATGCCTAGATTACAAAGAAAAGATAATTATCTTTAATAACCGATTAAATTCCAGGAGGATCCAGTATGTTTCAGCATAGTAAAAACTAAAACTAATGATACTAAAAGGCTTCAGTGATATTTAAGAGAGAAAAAGTATGGTCAAATCCAGTAACTGTAGAATACTTTATTAACAAAAATAAATATAAATAACATCAAGCGCTTTCGTCTCCTTAATAGGAGACTTTATCAAGATAAAGCATGCCCCAAAATCCATTCCCTTTATATACATAAAGGTTAACAAGTGTTGCATCCATGCACCAATCACATTAATTGCCCCTCTTAATTAATAAAACATGAGGTGCAGTTGTTTAAAGCTATATATAAAAAACTTTTTTAACCATAACAAAAAAGTCCTTTTCGATTACAATATATAAGATGTAAGACATTTATATTGTAGTGCCATACATTCACAAAACTTGCATATTCCTCCAAGCGGTAACCTAATTTAAATTGACAAAGCATTAAAAATAATGAAAAAAAACAGAGAAAAATTATTTTTCATTTCTACAGAACCAGATTAAAACCATTGTGTCTGTATACATATATGAACAATTAACATAAAATGTGTAAACATAAATATATATAGTAATGTTAATATATAATTATAGCTATAAATATAAATAAATATAAATAGATAAATATGTGTGTAAAATATATAGCGGAGGGTCATAAAATATAAAAAGTATGTGTAAATGTTAAAATATAACATAGTATGTTTCAGCTAAAAACCTGCGGATAAGTAATATGCTGTGAAATAAAAGTGTAAGTAAAAATACAACTATAATAGATGGTCTTATGAGAGGTTTCGCACACCATTTAGGCACTGTTTATACATGATATATAATATACATATTATATGTTATCTATTCAACTATTATAAACATAAATTTCACCTTTCCAAGGCTTTCAATTTCAAAAAAAACAAGTAATTGAAATGGATGTTATGTTTAACAAACATTTAAATAAAACAAACATGTTTATGTTTCAGCATAGAACAAAGTACTTGACAGTCCAGCTTCCTTCACTAAAGATGGCCTGCAACTCTCCTTCCTAGGCTTCCACATACTGGCTAAAGACTTTGCTCCCCAGTACCTTTTTTAGGCTGAGTCCATTTGATGTGCATTTCAATGTAAATAACATCTATCCTGAAATCAGATCACATTTAAGTGGCTTTAACCTGTAAATTGCCTGATCTTGAGGCCCTTCTTCATTTGGAAGACATCCATGTCTGCGTAGTTAATGAGTCTTGGTTTAAATGTAAAAGAGAACACCCTTTCTTTACTAAGATTTTACACTTTTTATGCCTTCAGACCCAAAGGCATCTGTGGCGGGGTTTCATTATTTGTCAACGAACATATCTCTAGACAGATCTGCAAGGACCTGCAAACTGAACTCATTGAACTACAGATCACTCTAGATAGGATTAATTATTAACTAAGCTTGTTACAGAACACCTTCTTTGTCATCTGTTCTACATGCTCTCCCTATTAGCAAAACTTGCAGTATTGTGGGCGACTTTAAATTGGGACACATATATCTTCATTGCAGGATATACCCAAAAATTCATAGACATAATAAACAAAAATTCTCTTGAGTAGCTGGTAAATATGGATATAGCATTTTTGACCCAATTTGTGCCAATACAGCAGCCTCTTGCACTACTCCTCTGGTATGGCATTCCTTAGTAAAGTCTAACCACAGACTTGTGAACTTCTCCTTTAAACTTTGAAATGCCCCTGGAGCAAACCCCACTAAATTTAAGGACTGCAGACATGCCAACGTTAACCCAATGTATGACTAAATAAAATTCACTTATGACTGCATCTCCTAATGATTTTGATACAGCAGGAAACTTCATATGGAGTTCTTCACCTGTTTAGAAAAGTGTATAATGCTGGCATTCCCTACCTCAACCAAGTGTCATGGGAAATTCAGAAGTAATCCATTTTTGGTGGTCTACCCCATAAATAAGTTGGACAAGAAAACAAAGAAACTACATACATGATTTAGTAGTGAAACTGCTCTTCTTGAGGATAATATCAAAAACTTTACAAAAAACCCTGAGAACTATCTACTGTCTGGTTCAGTAAAGGAGCCCATGAACTTAGACTGATCTTTGAAGCCAAAGATAATTATGTAATTCCTGCTTTACCTAGATTATAAAACTAAGAAATGATCTGAAGTAGGGAGTTCATTTGTCAGCAACCTGTGGGTCTTGGATCCGATATCGGATCCGAGCCGGCAACTTGTTTCAAGCTAATGGATCCGAGCTCCTCCCCTCACCCATAATCCCCTGCTAATCCTCCATGACCTCAGATCTAGTTTGCTGCGCTTGTGGATAGCTGGATTCCTGTGAGCTCGTCTCGTACTTGGCAGTTAAGTTTATATTTTCTGTCAACTTTCTTATTTTTTCACAAAAATATTAAGTGTGTAAGTGTTAGGTTCCCTGTAGAGTAAAAAATAATTTCTTTTAAGTAGTTTTTTCCCTCCCTTCGCTGGTCGTTAGAGAGTGTTTGTTGTGTTTTGGGGCCTGTGTGTGTGTGTTACATTACTTTTATTCTTTAAGTATGGCTGAGGCCCCAAATGCCATCTAAATGTACTGAGTGTGGCCATAAGCTCTCCCCGGCTGATGGCCACACTCGGTGCGTTCGGTGCCTTGGGGTTGAACACCTCACCTCAGGCTGTACCATTTGTGCAGCGTTCAACCCCAGGGCACTGAAAGAACGGAGGTCGAAGCTGGTCTTGGCGGGACTTTTACCCCCGGACTCAACTCCGGCCTCCGCTGCTCCCATGGCTCCACCACAGGCTGTGGTTGCTGCCATTCCTGCCCCCCTTCCTCTGACCGGGACTCAAACTCCCGCTAAAGTGTCGGAGGATAGGGAGGCCAGGAGGGAGAAATGGAGGGAGAAGCACCACAACCGGCGGGCCGAGACCTCCGTTTCGGCCCCGGCAGCTAAGCGGGCTTCTCCCTCCACTGCTTCTAGGTCTCCTCCTCCTCGGCTCCGATCCCCTTGTTTCTCCCCAGGGCCCGAGGAGGAGGAGGCCCGATCTCCATTGAGGTCATCGAGGTGGCATTCCAGGCCTGCCTCGGTGACCTCTTCGAGATCGACCTTCAGTATGTCCAATGCAGACTTGGACCGGATGATGTGAAGGTTCATCCAGGCCCAGCTGCAGATGGGAGTGCTCTTGCCTCCCCCCCCCCTTTGGGGGGGAGCTCGACACCTTTTTTCCATCCTATTGCTCCTTCTCCGACCCACTATCCGGGTTCGGAGCATTCGGAGCCGAGCAGCGTTGGAGCCGGGGGTGGGTCGGCGCCGACAGTACTTGGTACTTCGGATCCGACCCTGCCCTCGAGCCTGTCGGATCCGACCTCTAAGAGCCATGGCCTGAGCTTCGGATCCGAGGGATTCAGTGTGCCTTAGGCTCCGTCCAGGTCGGAGCGCACTGGTCCTTCGGATCCGATGGTCTCTGCGCCGGTTCCGATCCCTTCATCGGATCTGAGTGGGAGCCGACTCTCAGATCCAAGAGAGAGTGGTTCCCCCTTGGCTTTCGATGTTGTGGAGAGGGCTCTGTTGAGAGCATCCGGACCCCCGGTCCTTGTCTCGGCTCCTCCCTGCACTCCCTCTCTGCTGGGCCAGGCTTCCATCACCCGGCCAAAAGGACAGCCTGCTTCTGTGTCCCAGATGGTTCCATTGGAACAGGATGTTGCTGGCGAGGCCTCCTCGGACAGCCCCCCCTGAGGAAGTGCCCCGCAAGCATAAGTGCGAGAGGAGGCACGTGGACTCCCCTGAGTCTTTAACTGAGGACACTGACTTGGAGGAAGCGGAAGGCTCCCCAAGATCACCCCCTGAGGATGTCTCCTTTGGAGACATCATGGAGATGCTGAGGATCAGAGGTGGGTGGTCTGCCCCCACGTCTTCCTCCGACGAGTCCGTGTTTCTGGAGGCATTCGAAGCAGGACCGTCTACCTCTTGGGTGTCCCCTCCGGCCGACCCCTTGGTGGACCTCATTACCACCAGGGCGTGGAAGGATCCGGACACCGTGGAGCCAATACCAAAATGCCCGGACAGAATTCTAAGCCCCCCCCCTCAGACCGATCGCACTGGAGCAAGGCCCCCCCCCCCGTAGATGCCATGTTGACGGAGGCAGCCACGAAGAGGGAACTAGCTCAGGAGAGCCCCTCAGTCCATCCACCGAGCAAGGAGTCCCGCTCGATGGACCGCTTAGGGAAGCGAGTTTTTAGTTCAGCGACCTTCTCGGTAAGGTCTCTGAACTATATGGCACATGTCATCAGGATGCAGCGGGATCTTATCAAAGAATACGCTGCCTCCCCTCTTGAGTCCATGTCGGCGGATGACAAGCAATTGTACTCCACCCGAATAGCCACTCTGAGATCAATTTCAAATACCTCTATGCGGCTATTGTCGCACGCCACAGAGGGAGGCGCTAGGGCTAGCGGAGCAGGCCTAGTCATGAGACGTCAGGCCTGGCTCCGTCATTGTGACTTTGCGGAGCCTTTTAAAGCGTCTTTTGTAAATGCCCCTTTCGATGGTTTTGCCCTATTTGGCAAAACGGTTCACAAGACACTTGTCCAGAGCGAGAAAGACGGGAAGACGTTGTCTGCCGTCGGAGTCCGCTTCTCTGCTCCCCAGCGGTCCTTTTCGAAGAACCAAAAGGGTCAGAAGAAGATGTGGTTCCGGAAATCGCAACATTCCAAACCCGCTCCGGACAACCAGTCCTTTCGTGGCAGAGGAGGACAGGGAGGACGCCGCCCCAGGGGCAGAGGGGCTCCGAGAAACTTTGGGTCCAGAGAACCTTTCTCTAAACGGCCCACACAGCAACCCTGAAGGGTTGCCCAGCTGCTCCACTCTGGAGGCAATCGGGGGGGGCACTTCTCAGAGCACCTAGCGGCATGGGAGTCCATCACGACAGACCGCTGGGTGCTTCGTATTATATCCAGAGGGTACAAAATACCATTACTCCATGTCCCCAAATTCAAGAACCTCCCCGATGTACCACCCGATCAGAGGGAGGCCACAGCCACAGAAATTCAGCAGCTGCTAAGAAAAAGAGCCATCCAGCCCGTCCCCCAAGACCAGCTCGGATTAGGGTTCTACTCCAGGTTCTTTTTGGTGCCAAAAAAGACGGGGGACTTGAGACCGATTCTAGACCTTTCCCGCTTGAACCTGTCAGTAACCAAGGAAAAATTCTGAATGGTCACTCTTCAATCTATTCTTCCCCCTTCTAAGGGAGAACAGTTGGATGTGCTCTATAGACCTCAAGGATGCGTACTACCACATTCTAATGAACAGACGATCCAGGAGGTTCCTCCGCTTCCGGCTGGGAGCCAGTCACTACCAGTTCAGGGTCCTTCCCTTTGGCCTCACCACAGCCCCCAGGGTGTTCACCAAGGTATTAGCAGTGATTGGGGCCCACCTGAGACTCCAGGGAATACAGGTCTTTCCATACCTGGACAACTGGCTCCTGACCGCCCCAACAAGGCATCTACTTTGCTCAGCCAGAGATTTCTTTCTCCACCTAGCCCCACAGTTAGGCATCGCCATCAATGCCGACAAATCCCTTCTGGCCCCGACACAAGTCATAGAATTCATAGGAGCCAGAATAGACACCAGAGAGCTACGAGCCTTTCTAACCTCCGAGAGAATTCGGAATTTGCAACTCCATGTGCGGGCTATCCTCCAGTCAGAGACTTCACCAGCGGAATTGGTTCTGAGGGCACTAGGCTCCATGGCGGCAGCGATTACGCTCCTTTCATGCGCCCATCTGAACATGCGGGTACTGCAATGGACACTTCTAGTGCAATGGTCCTTTCTATCCCTTTCTCTTCACCACCCCATTGCTATCAGCAAGGCTTGCAGGAGGGCTCTATTATGGTGGCTCCAAGCTTCGGACCTCCATACAGGCCGTCCCTTCTGCACCTCTCCCCCTCTCGCCACGGTGACCACGGATGCCTCCCGCCTCAGGTGGGGGGGGCATTATTCAGGCAGGACGGTCCAAGGCACGTGGAATGACACAGATACCTCCCTGCATATCAACATTCTGGAGATGAGAGCGGTGCTGTTCGCTTTGCAAGCACTTCAGAATCTCCTCCCCATAGGAACGATTGCAATTTAGTCGGACAACATGTCGGTTGTCTGGTACATCAACAAACAGGGGGGAACCAGATCTTACCCTCTATGCCGCAAAGCCATGAGAGTGTGGGAATGGGCGATCTCCACCAACCGCTTTCTGATTGCAAAGCACATTCCGGGACAGACCAACATCCTAGCGGACAAACTCAGTTGCACCCTTCTTACCCCGTACGAGTGGTCTCTCAATCCACTAGTAGCGAAGCAGATATTCGCAATATGGGAGCAACCCTGCTGCGATCTTTTTGCGTCTCCCTCAAACACCAAATGCGGCAGTTTCTTCGCTCTGATTCCCCCTCCAGGGGAAACTCCAAGAGACGCTCTGGTGCATGCTTGGCCACCCGGTCTACTTTATGCCTATCCTCCTCTACCCTTGATGCTGCAACTCTTACAGAAAGCCTCGCGGTTGGGGAGCAGGATGATCCTCATTGCCCCATTCTGTCCACGGCAAATTTGGTTCCCTTACCTGTGGTCTCACCTAGTGAATCCTCCTTGGATTCTGGATCCCAGTCCGGATCTAATCTCCCATCCGTCGGACTTACCGACCCCAAACCTGGACAATCTGAAACTGACAGCTTGGTTGCTCCAGTTCCACTCCTAGTTAGGACTCCCAGTATCTCTTCACCAGTCAAAGCCATCCTTGTGGCAGCGCATAAGCCCTCCACCAGGAAAGTGTACCGCAGTAAATGGAAACGTTTCTCCATCTGGGTGGAGCATCATGATCTAGATCCCTTTACGGCTCCTCTTCCGTCCATATTAGACTTCCTAACCAAACTTTTTCAGGAAGGCGCTAGTTGGTCAAACGTCAAAGTGCAATTGGCAGCCATCTCACATTACCATGTGGGACATGATACAGGGCCTTTGATGTCGGCCAAGTTGTGTAAAACCTTTCTCAAGGGCACCTTCTTGCTTAGACCCCCTATAAAAGAAGCCGTACCACCATGGGATCTTTCACTAGTTCTTCAAGCCTTGACTGCTCCACCTTTTGAACCTGCTGCTTCAGTAGATCTCAAATTCTTGTCCTGGAAAACAGCATTCCTTGTAGCCATCACTTCTGCAAAAAGAGTTTCGGAGCTTCAAGCTCTTTCCGTGAAGCCTCCTTATTTGATCTTTCACCCAGAGTGTACCTCAGGATCAATCCCTCTTTTCTTCCCAAAATAGCATCAGAAACCAATATAAATCCGTCCATACATTTACCGGTCTTCTTCCCTAAATATCAGAATAAAGGAGAGTAGAAGCTGCACTCATTAGATGTTCATAGGCAGCTTCGCTTTTATACTCATAGAACAGCTGGTCATAGACAATCCGACCAGCTGTTCGTTTCCTTTGCCAAATTTAATTTGGGGAAAGCAATATCAAAAGTATCTCTATCACGCTGGATTTCTCAATGTATCCTATTGGCATACCAATCCTCTGGGAGACCCGCACCTGAAGGAGTTCGCGCACATTCCACTCGTTCCATCTCTACTTCTGCGGCCTTCAAGTCTAGAGTTCCATTGGTTGATATTTGTTCGGCAGCCACTTGGGCTTCATCTCATACTTTTATTAACCACTACAAACTGGACATGATTTCTAAAGGGAGAGCATCCTTTGGCTCTGCGGTGCTTCGAAATATCCTTCCATGATGACCACCCAAGGTTTAGGTAGCTGGGGACTCTGTCCCACAGGTTGCTGACAAATGAATTCTCCTACTTCAGATTTAGAAGTTATGTACTTACCATAACGTTCCATCTGAGTAGGTAGCTTCATTTGTCTGCAGCCATCCCCCCCTCCTTCCCCCTGGCCTTCTTCGGATCTATTTTAGTTGGATACCCGTTTTTGGGTATATATTGAGAGGCAAACTCGATCTGAGGTCATGGAGGGTTAGCAGGGGATTATGGGTGAGGGGAGGAGCTAGGAGCTCGGATCCATTAGCTTGAAACAAGTTGCCGGCTCGGATCCGATATCGGATCCAAGACCCACAGGTTGCAGACAAATGAAGCTACCTACTCAGATGGAACGTTATGGTGAGTGCATAACTTCTTATTTCCCTACATCACTCTGAATTTATTCATAATGGTGCCTCCTGTTCTGACACAGTCAGCATTGCGTCTATCCCTGCAAACAAATTTAGTTCCAATTTCATCCATATCCCTGAAATATCTGAATTCTTTACTCCCCCAATTACCTCTACAAATCATTTACTGAACGTGTTAACCAAGACCAAATATACTTTTTCCATGGAACCTGACTGTATACCTGGTTGTTTTGCATTAAACGTGTTTTTAAAGACACACTCCTTAAACTGTTTAATCTACGTTTAACTAATGATTTTGTCCTTGATTAGTGTCGCACTGCAGTTGGGATGCCTCCTCCCCAGCATAAGGATGGCTTTGCAGTCAACCATGGTAATTGCAGACCTATCAGCCTTATTAACCTCATCTGCAAAGCTATGGAATGTATCATAAATGACCTCATAAACTACTTGGCAAGAATCTTATTAGAGACAACCCCCAAGAGTTTGGGTTTGTGAAGGCTAGATGAGAATAAAGGATTCAGATGCCATGTATTGGTGAAAGCCTCCCCCTTCAAAATCTGTCTCAGTGCCATGTATTGGTAAAAACCTCCCCTTTCAAAATCTGTCTCAGCAATGGCCTCTTGCTCTGCATGTACTGCCAGCTCTCCTTTGGTTAACAAAATATTGATCGTGTGTCCATCATGCAAGAGGTTCCCCACTGACTACCACCTTCAAAGGTGAGTCCTGAAGCTTTTCTCTCGTATGACCCATGCATGAACAGAACACTACCACAGCAAGTCAGCTGGACTGGCAGTTGGACCTTGAGTGGAGATGGAACTCTGATTGCGGAAGTCTGATCCTCTTGTATTTTCAGTGTTAAAGAAGGCTTTCTATCCATACTTGAGATTTACAGATCCTTCCACAACAGGTGGGCCAGATGGGATTCCCACAACACTGGATGTGTATTTTGTTTAGCATAGTTTGGAATTCTTTCTTTTTGCTGCATGAGCGCAGTCATGGGGAGCAAGGTTTTTTGATGTATATGTGTTCCATGTGCTATGCAAACCTCTCACATCCCCTGGCATTTGCCTCCTCAGACACAGAAAATTGCTGACTGATCCACTGTCCTTCTGCAGTTTGTTTATTGTCACTCACATTAGGTGAGTACAGGCCACACTTTATGAAGCTAGGAACAGGATAGTGCCTCCATTTTATACTGAGGAGAATTCTGAGATCCTTTATTCTTAAATTGACAATGACAGTAAAACCTTCCCTCAGTATATCTCATCACTGGATAAGCCTTGCTTTGGAAAAATACTCAGGAGCTTTTCTGTGGACATGCCCTTAACTCCTTTGCCTTCTTGTTCCAAAAGAGGATAAACCAGTATAATGTAAAGGATTAGAAGCTTTTGGGTTATCCCTCCTGTGAATCTTGTCTTGAAGGATGCCATTTATACAGCCTGGAAGTATTAAAACCTAAGGAAGCTGATCCTTCTCCAACCTAAAACTTTACCAAACATCCTAACAAATATGTGTTTGATCCTTTCAGTGCAATATATGTCTCTGAGACCACCAAGCCTTTCCACTTTGCCATCAGATTAGGAGCCCACAAATTTGAACAGACTGGTGTTGAGGATGATGAAGCAGGGAGGTGGCCTTTCAGGAAGATGCAGGTTCCTCTAGTTTGGAAAATGAAGACAAATTGCCCTAGTATATGCACTTGCCCCAACAAACTTACCCAGATTCGAATTATGATGAATACCCCCCAACCCGAGGACTTTTCGTTCAGAGTTACCTTGCATAGAATGAAGAAGGCTTTCAACTGGGAAAGCAAACAGTTCTCACGGGCTTCCATTACAGGGAACTGCTAAGTTTGCCTTCCCCTAGGCCACTGGGCATTGCTCTTGTACATGGGGTACTGGATGAGGTCTTTGATGATATTGCTTTACATCATAATTCTCTACTACCTGCTCCTAGGAAACCAGACAGGTTTTTCAGAGTGCTCAAATCTCACAAGCACCTTTACAAAAATCCAAAGACTGACCCTTCAGTAGTCTCCACTGAGTTCAGAAAAGGTGTATCTAAGGGACCTACCAGACATCCCTTACCTGTTGAAAGGGAAAGTGGACTATTACAGATTTGGGGGGAAAAGGCTTGTATCTCTGCCACCCTGGCAGTGAGAACTTTTAATTGCCGATTACAAATGGTGAAGTAGCTTGAATCTTTCCAGGAGAAGATTCTAGCTAAAGTGAACAACACTGTGGATAGAACCTCATGAAAGGAAATTCAGGAGACAGCCAGAGAAGTATTACAAGTCTCCAGACACTACTTGAAGTGTGGCTGTGTGCAACTGCCACAGATTCTGCCATCCGCAGACATGCATGAGCTTCAGACCCAGCCCCTGTCTGATCAGGTTACGGCTGAAATACTGGATGCTGCACAAGAAAAGGAATTCCTTTTTGGTCCTCCAGCTGAGCAAGTCATAGAGAAGCTGGATGAACAAGGAAGGCGAATAAAAACTGTGAAGGGATTTTATTTGTCTCCTGACACCAAGGTACAGTAGGAATTACCCTTCAAAGCCTTGGGTTTTTCCCTCTAAACAAGAAAGGGGAGACCTGTGTGTGACAAGAGACCCGGACGATCTAGGACATGGCAACCAGAACAGTCGCACAGAACAGAGATCTTCAAAGAGCTCATCCAGCACAGAGACCAAGTGTGAGTGTTCAGCCCCAGCCCCCCACCAAATCTTTGGCTGGAAAGCTCTCCTCTTTCCTAACCCAGTAGAAAATGATCACCAGAGACCAGTGGGCCATCTGCATCATAGAAGCAGTGTACTACATCCACTTCAGAGAAATACCACCCTTCTTGAGCATCCCAAAATCACAAAAAGAGCAGGAGCATCACTTACCACCTATTCTCAGAGACTACTTCACCAAGGATCCATTCACAGTGTTTCTCTAGGTTGAGAGAGAAAAGGCCTCTACTCAAGGAACTTGTTCCAAGAAAGAAGGGCACCTGGAGGCCCATCTTGGAATCTCAGAGCTAAACAGGTTTCTCAACATCTCAAAGTTTAAAATGCCTATGTTGCATAACTACTGCCAAGATCTTCCAAGATGCCCTCATGGGCACTCTAGACCTAAAAGATGATATTGTGTTGTCATTTTCATTCAATCTTCAATGAATAGGTTTTGGATCTGACCCTGCCACTTTTCTCTAGACTCTAGGATCTGACTCTCAAGCTTCTCCCTTTATCCAAAATGCCTCTGACCACTGCATTACCCCAGGTCTTGTTTGATGCTCTAACAGTTCGGTTTGGATTGGGTTCTTTCAAGCTCAACAGTTTTCTGTTTTGGGATACTGAGTAAGTTTAATTTATTTTGTTCATGTATCACCTTTTATAGCATCCTGTCTTTACCCATTAAGCTAGTTTTTTTTTTTATAACTTTCTTTACCATCCTTTGGTATTCTTCCTTACCAATGGTTGTAATTTAAATTTTTTTCCTTTACCTTCTCTTTAAGGTAGTGCTATTACCATTGTTGGTATAACTTTTCCATTCTCTCTCTGAATTTTATACGTGTGTGTGTGTGTGTGTGTGTGTGTTTATATATATATATATATATATATATATATATCTTCATATGTTCGACGGCCACATCTTCGACGCTGCTACCGCGAACTGTGAAATTCGAAAAGCCGAATTACAAAACCTTGCTTCCTTTTTGACCCTTGGTAGCACTCGTTTTGGTGGAGGAGCAATCAGGAATGTCGACGTTCGATATTTTTATGACGTTTAGGGAAGTTGGCGTAATGGAGTTTGGCTAAATGGTTCGTGGATACGCACATTCGGAAATGTGCCTTTGCACATATGAAGGTATACCATATATATATATATATATATATATATATATATATATATATATATATATAAATCTTTCTTTAAATTTTTTCTCTTGACTGTCTTTTGCCATAAGATGTAGTTCATAACAATGGCTGAAATGCCTACTTGGATGTAAGAAGTGCATTTCCAGTGGGCACAAGATGCCCAACTCTGATGCCCACAGGGAGTGTGTTTATTGTTTAGGCCCTTCTCACCTAGATACTTCTTGTACTATTTATGCTGGTTTCAGTGCCAGAATCAGTGATCGATGCAACAATTTAGTGCTTAAGGGCCTTATCCCTGCTTCTGTGCCGCTTTCTTCTATGTCTGATTTAGTGTCTGAAACTCCCTCTCAGAAGTCAAACTCCACAGAGCCCTTGGAGCTCTCCTGTCAGTTCTCTCAAATCTGCTCTGACATCACAGCCTCCAGCTAAGATCTCCAAACATTCGGCTCCAAAATCCTTCAACCTCAAAGTCTAATGAGCTCCAGAGCCATTGTACCCAAGATGGAGGTCTTCTTTCCTACAAGAGACCCCAAGAAAGTCTTCTTGGCCACCTTTGACTTCCCCTTTGATCAGGTCCTCCCAAAGGCTTTCTGAAGCAGAGGTGGATAGGATGATGAGAAATTTTTCTGAGAACACAGATCCAGATGGGGGTTTCCATCTCCCATTTGATCTGTGAGCCTTAAACCTCCCTGACATACTGTCATTACTTGTTCTCCCATCTTGTCTTCTGTTTCAGAGCCCTTGGATTTAGGATCTGTAAGAGTCGAGCCATCAGTTCCCAAGAGCCTCTGTCTTCAACTCCATCTACTTCCCTGATCCATTCAGCTCTGACGTCCCTTGAGCAGATGTGTTTTGGAACTGAAGTGTCTGCTTTGGAGCTGAGAGAATGACCTCAGCTCTGAAGCTTTCAGAGCTGGCGCTTCCCCTTGGGGCCCTTGTCACTAGACAACTGTACTTTGACTCCTCCCTCAGAGAGGAGAGTAATGGAGGGCCCTGGTTTATCTCATCCTAGAGCTTTGGATCCGGTTAGAGTGACCTTGCCATCTCCTTCTGCCTGCAAGTTGGTGGAGAGGGTTTTCTCTCACCCGAGAGCTAATTCAACCCTTACCTCTTCGGATCCAGTCAATCCCTGTTCCCTCTTGGAATCCTGTTTGAGTCTCTTCATTCTACTCCACAGGGACAGCCAAAACCATAAGAGCTTCCAGGTAGTTCCAGTTAGGGAACTCCTCACCTCTTCCAATACTTCTCCAGAGTGCACCTCACTGAAGAGGTCGGAAATTTTGCAAAGGAGGTACTTAGATTCCCCTCAGAAATCTTTGACAGAAGACACTGATTTCAGTGAAGGGGAAGGGTCCTCTAGATCTCCACCAGAAGACATCTAATTCAGAGGCATTATTGAAATCCTACTCCAAAAATGTAGTTGGTCTTCTGAAACCCCTTCCCAGGAAGAATTGGTGTTCCTAGAAGCCTTTGGTTGTGGCCCATCAACGTCTTGGTTTACCCCCCCCCGACAGATGAACTTAAAGATCTTGTCTCCCACCAGGCATGGAAGGAACAAGATGACATAGAACTGATTCCAAGGCATCCAAATAAGATTCTTGGAGCCCCTAAAGATAGATAATACTGGAGTAAGGGAATCTCTGTAAATGCCATGGTTGTTGTAGCAGCCACCAAAAAGGAGCTGGCTGAACAGAGCTCCTTTGTCTGTCCCCCTAATAGGGAATCTAGGATGTTGGACAAGTAAGGAAAGCGAATGTATGCCTCAGCAGTCTTTGCTTTATGGCAGTAGACTACCTGGCACACTTTACTAGATTACAGAGGGACTTAATTAGGGAATTCTTTAACTCTACTCCTGAGTCCATGTCAGCAGAGGAAGAGAAGACTTATGCCTCATGACTGGCCACCCTACAATCATAGGTAGGTACTAGACTATTGGCCCTAAGGTCTCTACAAGCCTAACCATAACGATTCCCTGGCTGTTGCTTCCCACAAATATTTACTTTCCTGGACCCCTGTCTAGCAGGGCTACTGATGTGAGCCCCGGAGTGAATTTTCTATCACCCAACCAATCGTCAAGGTTCCTCTTGAAGAGGGCCATTGAGGCGCTCTGTCTGACATGTATGGGCAGCCTATTCCAGAGCATGGGGAGCCACTGGGTCAGGAACCTATCCCTCCAGCACGTTCTGTTCATCGTGATGACAAGGTTAAGAGCACTGGAGCGTGTGGCTTGGAAGAATATGGATTTCTTTAAGTGTAGCATGTCCAACAACTCTGTGTTTGACATGGCCTTGTATGTTAGGCAGAGTTCGCCTCTGAGTAGGCGATATGTGACAGAGTATAGCTGGAGTTTCTTTAGACGGTCAGCATAAGGCATCTGCTTTAGACCTGTGATTCTTTTTGTGAGGTATTTCTGCAGCCTTTCTAGTTGTTGCAGATGTCTTGTGAGGTACATACCAAACTGGGCATTGTATTCTGTAATGGGTCTAATGAGGGATGAGTACAGAGGGACAATGGCCTCCTTTTTTGTGGATGAAAAGCCATTAGTGATGGTGTGCCACGTAGAAGGATTTTCTAACTGTTGTGGCTATGTGGTTATCAAAGGTGAGACCACTGTCCACCTGTGTCCGTAGGGCTCATCACACTTTTGGTGTTTAATGTACTGCCACCTATGTGGTAGTTCACAGGTACGTGTTTTTTCCCAAAGGGGACAACTATACATTTTTTGGCATTGAGCTTGAGCCCATGGCTGTGGCACCAGACATCTGTTTCAGTAAAGCCCTTTTGTAGTATATCCACATCATTTGGGGATTCAGTAATGGCTCCCAGCTTGCAGTCATCTGCAAACTTTGTAAGCCAGAGTCCCTTAGTGCTGGCCTGTACTTCAGAGAAGTAGATACCAAACAAGAGTGGTCCCAGGACAGGGCCCTGCGGTACACCACTTGTCACTTGTCTGGAGCTGGATTTGGAGTCTGCTACTTTTACAGTGTGTGTTCTGTCAGCAAGCCAGTTTGCAACCCATTGAGTGACGCAGGGACTAATGCCCAGATTAGTAAGTTTATCTAAGATTCCAGAGTGGGGGATAGTGTCGAAAGCTGTGGCGAGGTCCATGTATGCTGCGTCAACCACCTTACCCTCATCCACAACTCTGGAGACTGATTCGAAGAAGTCAGTCAGGTTCAGGAGGTAAGATCAGCCCTTCGTGAACCCAAACTGGGTGGGGTCCAGTGTTTGAAGATTGCCAAAGTCTTTGTTTATAAGTTCCATGATAATACGTTCCATGGCCTTGCAGATCAGGCTCATCAGACTGATGGGACAGTAGTTCCCGGGATCCAAAGTGGATGCCCCCTTGTGGAGTGGGATGACTGTAGCTATGCGCCACTCTGTGGACACGAAGCCTGAGGTGAGGCTATGATTAAACTTGACACATAGGTGCCAGTTCATTTTGTAGTGGTCCCATGGATGCCGTATTCTTGGCTTTGGAGTGCCGTTTTTACCTGAGTAGCCATGATTACCAGAATTTAGCATTCTTTCGGTATTGAGATGGACCCTTTAGGGGGTGGGGGGGTGAAGTTGGCACTGAATCTATCTGCCAGGATATTGGCAATATCCTTGGGATTAGTATATCTAGTGCCATTCTGCTGTAGCTCAGAGCATATCTAAGTATTGCCATTTAGATTCTTGACATAGCTATGGAATGCCTTGTCGTTATCTTTGGAATCTTTGGCAATTTTGTTTTCGTAACTAGCTTTGGAAGATTTTATGAGGGATCTCAGCTTTCTACTGAGGCTGGTGAGGGAGTTTTTTTTGAATCCTGGGTTCTTCCTTTTTTCTGCAACAATTTCTTCCTTCTGTTGTACAGCTTGTTTATGACAGGGGACCACCAAATTTTTGCTTCCCTTTTTTTTTTTTTTTTTTTTTAAGTGGACAGCGTCTTGGTTCTGTTTGGGATGGCTCGGTCCATGCACGAGTGAATGTGCTCCTACAGCACCTTAGTGTAGGATTCAGCAGTTGAACGTATAGTTCCCATCTGCATGGGTGTCATGAAGTTTGTTGTTTCTGACTCGAAAAGCATGAATGTGGCTTTGGAGAAGTTTTTTTTACGTAGGTTTCTTAAAGGGGGTGGTATGTGGATGTCAAGGGTGATTAGCTTATGGTCTGATCTGACCAATGAGGGGGTGACCACTGGTGTGGGGCATTGATCTCCCATGTTGGTAATGACCAGGTCTAGAATATTGGTACCCCTGCTGGGACTATGAATTAGTTGCTTTAGGGCATTGGAATTTATGAATTCCAAGAACTGTTGAGCAAAGGTGTTGGTACAGGAGCAGTTTTCCCATTTAATGGCATGGTAGTTTAAATCACCCAGTAATCCAAATGGAACAACTGAAGAAAAAATAGCAGTAACACCACAAACTTCAGTTGTTTTCCAAGCCCAATAAGGTGGTCTCAATAACGAATTAAACAAAATACCAGCAGTTTATTTATTGTTCACAAGTAACAACAGACGCAAAACGGACTTAGCGCTTTCATTTCCTACCACGGAAACATCATCAGAGTCTATGTCTAAGTTCCCGCCCTTACTTTAAATAGACCCAACACCTGAATAACTTTAATTAATTAATTAATTAATTAATTAATTAATTAATTAATTATGACTTCTTATTAAAAGATACAACTACCTAAAACCATAAATCATAATACTTTTCATAACATTGGTAATATATAAGGAAGATGCTTGGAATTCTAAGTGTGGAGGGTAGATATAGCCAAGTATCACGAAATGAGTATAGCCTATCGTAAAATAGATTTGATATTGGAGGATAACTTGATGCAAGGGGCTATTGACAAAACACTGTATGAATTTTTGAGTGTACCCAAACCATTTATTTCTAGCATATTTGGAATTCCGAAGACTCATAAGAATTCCATGGACCCAATTATGAGACCTCTAGTCTCATCAGGTGGGTCTAAGATTGAACCTTTGGCTATATATGTGGATAAAAAGTTAAAACCATATCAGAAATTTTACCCACATATACTTTTGGATTCATGGGATTTTCTTACAAAAGTAGGGAAATTAAAGTACGATGCGGAATACATGTTCATAACAGTGGATGTTAAAGATTTGTTTTCGGTAATTCCGCATGAGTTAGGACTCAAATGGTTAGAGGAAATGATAATAGAATTTGAGTTTTTAGATGGTAGTGATTTTAATTTAGTACTTGAGAGTGTGGAGTTGGTTATGAAAAATAACTTTTTTATATTTCCAAGGAGAGTTATACCCTCAGATAGATGGTATACCGATGGGGGCAGCTTGTGCCCCTGTAGTGGCAAACATAGTATTATTGTATTGGGAGAAACATTTTATACTTGATTCCAGATACAAGCAGTATATAAAAGCATATTTTACATTTTTGTATGATATATGCTTGGTCTGAAAGGGACCAAGACATGAAATAGACAATTTTGTGAGTTATACTGGCCAAACTACAGAATTCCTAGAATTTACACATGAAATATGGGAAGAAAAAGTGAACTTCTTGGATGTTACTATCTTGAATGATAATAAAAATACAAAATTTAAGTCCAAATTGTATAGGAAGGAATGCTTCTCTAATTTATATCTACATTATAGTAGCAATCACCCTATTAATCACAAACGAAATATTATAAAAGGCCAGATGATTAGGGTGATACGTATGACATCAGAGGAAGAAGATGTGAGGATTGAGTTAGACTATATACAGAGTCTCTTTGAAGAAAGGGATTATCCTGTAGAGACTATAGTGAATATTAAGCAAGATGTTTTGAAAGGGTGGAATGAGAAATATATACCGTTAGTAACAAGTGGGCATAGTAATGGTATGCAATTAGTAGCAAGGGAGTTAGACGAAAGGAAAGACAGGAGAAGTATATAGGGTACTGACGTGCAATCAAGACACTAAAGATATTAAGAACATTATATATAGAAACTGGACCTTATTCTTTTCTATGCCCAATAATATTAAAATATTTTCTAAGAAGTTAAAATTTGGGTATAAGGAAAATAGGAATTTGAAGAAAATCTTTGAGAGGGAACAAATAGGAAGTAAAAGGAAGGTTGGCACGTACAAGTGTGGTAGGTGCCCACAATGTCCATTTGTGTATAATCAAGGGGGTCTAGATATAGAGCATATTAACATGATATTCTACCCAAAGGGTTACTATAATTGTCAGTCAAAGGGTGTAGTGTATTTGGCTAAATATATATATGGCTCATATTATGTGGGAAAGACAAAGAGGAGTCTGAAACAAAGGATATATGAGCACACATATGATATTAATAGGAAGAAGGAAACTAATGCCCTTTATAGACATGCGGTAGTATGCCCACAGGCTGATTTTAAGTTTTGGGTCATAGAACAGGTTTTAAAAAGTGAAAGAGGTGGTGATTGGGAAGCACAACTGGAGTTAAGGGAATTTATATGGCAACTGCAGTTGGATGCCTGCAACCCACCAGGACTTAATGACCATATTTCACTTATGCCAGCACTTAAAATTAGAGCAAACAAGTACTAATGGTTAAAGTTGAATGAATAATTTAATAAACTGATAATTTAATAAGTATGAAATTATTTTGTAAAATGATAATTATTTAATAAAACATTTTTATATGTATAATATTTTTAAAATATGTGATACATGATAGCATTGAAAGTATTAAGTTAGGAGAAAAGTTTCTTTGTTCAATATGTGTATTTATATTAGTATATGATGTTTATGATTGCATGTAATTGTTATATATAATTATGTGGTAAGGTATTATGTTGAATATATAAAAGGCTATTAATTTTATGAAAAGTATTATGATTTATGGTTTTAGGCAGTTGTACCTTTTAATAAGAAGTCATAATTAATTAATTAATTAAGTAATTAATTAAGTTATTCAGGTGTTGGATCTATTTAAAGTAAGAGCGGGAACTTGTACATTGACTCTGATGATGTTTCCGTGGTAGGAAATGAAAGTGCTAAGTCCGTTTTGTGTCTGTTGTTACTTGTGAACAGTAAATAAACTGTTGGTATTTTGTTTAATTCGTTATTGAGGAGACCTTATTGGGCTTGGAAAACAACTGAAGTATGTGGTGTTGAAATCACTCAATATTAGGGTGTTTGGTTGTATCTTAATGTTTTCCAGTATGTTTAGAAAGGTGTAGTGAGAATCTTGGGGCATGGTGGGGGATCTGTAGCAAGCTACAATTTGTATTGCAGTCTTACCTAGTGTTAGTTGCACCTGGAGAATTTCAGATGCATTGTGTTGGGCAACCAGCCTGGAGGTGTGAATATCCTTGGTGAATATGGGCACTCCTCCACCTTTAGTGTTTCGGTCCTGGTTTGGTGGCCGAAAAGTGTGGTATGAGTTGCAGCCTGGTATTGCATGGGTGCTCTCTGGAGATATCGATGTTCTCCATTTTTAGGAGAGCCTGGAGAGAGTGCATCTTGAGGTTTAGACTTCTAGCATTAAGTAGCATTACCTTCAGATTTTGCTTGCTTGTTCCAGTTACGGTGGTAGTTTTGTCCTTTGAACCTTGCTTAAAAAAGGCACTATAGGGATGGCAAGAGCCTTAGCCAGTAACCTAAATCCCAGGGGTGACAGGTCAAACCCTCTCTTGCAAAGCATCGTGGTTTGTCGATCATGTCGTCCCAGGCAGACAGATACTGGATCCCCTTTGAATGACACTAGAAGCTTAGCCAATTATTGAAGTCAGTCATTTTGTCCTTATACTGTGGTGTCATTCAGGCGATGGCAGGATGCTACTCAGGGCTAGGGTCATATCTGCCTGGGCTACATGATCCAAGAGCTCTTCCATGTCTGTTTTCATGTAGTCCAGGGAGGTACATCTCAAGTCATCACTCCAGCATGGTCATATTTGTACCTGTTGTGGAGTGCCTTGAGTGCATTCATTATGTGGCAGATCCTGGCACCCGACAAGCAACTAAATGTAATTTTCTCCTTCAGCCTGGTGAGTGGGACATCAGTGTGCTTGACTATAGAGTCATTTATGACTAAAGTGTTGGGTACGTTGTCTTGTCTTAGGGGTTGCTGTTGGGTGGCACAGTGGTGTTGTGAGCTGTGTGACGCTTTGGTTGTGTTTGGGGGTGGTGGTTGCATTTCAGCTTCGAAGGTCCTTGTTGCTTGGGCAGGTTAATGTTAAGAGCCTCCACATATGTGGGCTTTGTGTTGCTATGTGTTTTTTTAGTGTTGTGGGTTTTGAAGGACTCTATGTTGTTTCAGTTGTTGTGTGGGTGTTAACCTTCTCCCTTTGACTGTCTAGCACAGACTTGGCTGGAGAGAGCTGTTTTCCCTTACTTTTTGGCAAGGTACTTGCAATTGTAGGCTGTCTAGTGCCTACAGCTATTTTGTCCTTAATACCAAGGAAAATGCGTCCATGTGGTTGATCTCTCATGCAGCTGAAATTGCCTCATGGGCCATGGGTTCAGACATAGCCATTACAAGACATTCCTAGATGTGATTTTGTGATTTTTGATTAGCCCTTTAAAGCATCATTCATCAGTGCTTCCTTTGGTGGATCTTCTATGTCCAGGCCCACTGTTAGAGACATTTTCCCCGAGTGAGCAAGATGGAAAGACCTTCTCTGCCATGGGAATCTGTTTTTCTACCTCACAGAGACCCTTTTCTAGAAATCCACATGATGGTAAAAAAATGTGGTTCAGGAAATCTCAAGACCCAAAGGCAGAGGGAGAAATAATAACAATGGAAGACACCGCCCACGTGGCAGAAGGAGTCTGCAAAACAAGGGTTCCAAGATTCCTTCTTGGACAGCACCTTTCCGTGCTCCTGAAGAGTTGCCTGACTGTTCTTCTCTGGACACAGTTGGGGGGGGGGCGCCTAAACGCCTGGGCATCCATCACAAAAGATACATGGTGCAAATCATCATATCCAGTGAATATTTCATTCCCTTTTTTACAAGTTCCCTCAATGAAAAGAAAATGTCTCCCCTATGTTCCACCCAATCAGTGGAATATAGCAGAAGCTGTTAGACAAAAGGGTCATCCAGGAGGTTCCACCAGACCAAACAGGATCCGGAATTTATTCAATGTTCTTGACCTGTCTTGCATCTCAGTTATCTGAACCATTTTGTAAAGAACTCCTAAGTTCCGGATGGTCACGGTTCAGTCCATTCTGCCTCTGTTACAGGAGGACGACTGGGTGTGTACTATCACATCAAAACTTAACAGGTGCAGTCGAAGATACCTATGCTTCCAGCTAGGAGACAGTTATTATCAGTTCAGAGCCCTGCCCTTCGGTCTCATCACAGCCCCCAAGGGTGTTCACCAAATGTATGGCAGTGGTAGCAGCTCTTCTAAGACTGCATGGATTCGGGGTGTTTCCTTATTTAGGTGACTGGCTCCTCACCGCAACAACCATTCGTCTCCTAGAAAAAGCCAGGGATTATTGCTCCAATTATCCCAATCCCTGGGAATCACAATCGATCTTTCAAAGTCCTACCTTCAACCAGTTCAAGTCTTGGAATTTATAGGGGCTCAAGTCAATTCTTCTCAATCTCTTACCACAAAACAGAATTCTTGTTTTGAGATAGTATGTCAGATAGGTTCTTTCCCACCCCTCTCCCCCAGCAAAAGTGATTTTCAAAGCCCTGGGATTGATGGCTGCTGCAATTACCTTGATACCTACTAATTGTCTTCATGTGAAACCTCCAGTGGACTGTGGCAGTACAGTGGTCCTTTTTTGATAGCCTTTGCAATATCCTATAAAACAGTCTTAGGTTTGCGAGGATTCCCTACTGTGGTGGATTCAGTCTGACGAGATTTGTTAAGGATGTCCTTTATCCTTCCTCCCCCAATGCCACTTTGACCACAGATGTCTCCCAATTGGGATGGGGAGCATTTTTTGGGATGGACTATTCAAGATATGTGGTTCCCAGAAGAGACCAAATTGCATATAAATTTCTTGGAGATGAGAGCGGCCCTTTGAGCATAGCAGGCCTTTCAGAACTCTCTTCCTCTGGGGACATTTGCTATCCAAATGGACAACATGTCAGTAGTTTGGTATATCAGCAAACAAAGGGGAATCTGATCTTACCCCTTTTGCCAAGAAGCCATGAGAGTCTGGCAGTGGGCGATCTCCTTCAACCAC
Source organism: Protopterus annectens (assembly GCF_019279795.1). NCBI lineage: Eukaryota > Metazoa > Chordata > Ceratodontiformes > Protopteridae > Protopterus > Protopterus annectens. The sequence continues at coordinate 630,931,509 of NC_056746.1, forward strand.
TAACACACACATACTGGGGAAATCCATTGTTTTAGCAGACAAGCTGAGCAGAACTATCCTGATGCCTCACTAGTGGTCACTCAATCTGTCACTGGCAAACATGGTCTTTCATGAGTGGAGGTCAACCTTGTTGTGATCTATTCACCTCTCCCCTTAACAAATGCAGCAGGTTCTTTGCCCTAATTCCCATCATGAATAGTCAGAGATATGTTCTAGTCCATGTTTGGCTATCTTGTCTTCTATATGCTTATCCTCCCCTACCTCTGCTTCCCAAATTCCTGCAGAAAGCACTCTGGTTGAAGAGTAAAATAATCCTCAAAGCCCCCTTCTGGCCTCAGCAAGTGTAGTTCCCCTTCCTATGGTCTCACATACTATGCCCTCCTTGGACACTGGACCCAGTCCAAAGCTCCTTTCAGATCCATCAGGGATGACTCATTGGGACATTGCAGGCCTCATGATGACTGCATGGTTTCTCCAATTCCAGCGTTAGCTAGACATTACAGGCTTTCCTCTCGTGTTCGCCAAATTTTATCTTTATTTCAGAAGCCCCCTACAAGGAAGATTTATAAAATTAATGGAAGAGGTTTTCTTTTTTGGGCTCAGCAGAGGGAGTTGGATCCTTTCACTGCTCCAATCTCTACGTTTTTAGATTTTCTTGTCTCTATTTTTTAAAGTGGTGTGAGTTTCTCCACCATCAAAGTTCAGGTAGCAGTCATCTCTAACTACCACAATGGCTATATTGTTTCCTTTAGCTTCATCCAAGTTATGCAAAGCATTTCTTAAAGGTACTTTTTTACTTATACATCTGATAAAGGAATCCACTCCACCTTGGGATATTACTGTTGCATTATATAGTTTAATAAATCACCCTTTGGACTTCGCCTAAAGCAGATCTCAAATTTCTTTCATGGAAGTTCGTATTTCTTGTGGCTATAACTTATGAGGCAAACCTCTGAACTTTGAATTCCAAGCACTCTCTTTAAAACCACATTTTTTGATTTTCCATAAAGTTAGGGTTACCTTATGTACTAATCCTTCCTTTTTACACAGAGTTGCCTCTGAAACAAGCAGCAATCAAGTTATCAACTTGCCAGTTTTCTTTTCTAGATTTGACTGTAAAGGAAAGTATATGCTTCACCCTTTAGATGTACATAAGCAACATAGTTTTTATCATAGGACTACATAATTTAGAAAAACTGACCAATTGTTTGTTTCCTTTTCCATTCCAGTTACAAACTGGGAAGACCAGTCTCAAAACCTACACTAGCCAAATGGATAACAGATTGTATTTCTTAAGTTTATTGTTCAAGAGGTTTAATTTTGCAAGAAAACAGAAAGCACACTCAACTTGGTCAATGGCTTTGTCAGCTGATTTTTGGGCCAGAGCTTCTGTTGATAATTGTGCAGCTGCCACTTGATCTAATGTTCATACCTTTATTGTTCATTACAAGTTGGCTATCATCTACAGAAATAGGGCTGCATTCTGTTCTGTGGTTCTCTGGGACATCCTTCCATGAGGACCACCCAAGGATACCATAGCTGAGGACTCCATCCCATTCGTAGAAGAAAGAATAAAAATGACAACATCAGATATAAAAGTTATGTACTCACCATAACTATGCATTTGTGCTGTCCATTTTCATTTTTCCTGAACTCTCCCTCACCTCCCCTCTATCCATGTATTTGGAAGTGACCTGATGAAGTTTCTTGTTAGGAACCACAGTTCCTATTTCAGCCACTGTTCTGTTACTGTTCCAGTTTTCTGCAGTATTATGATTATGTTTTATATTTTGAAGGTTGTACAATAGCTACAAACTCATTCTGAGGTAATGCAGTGGTCAGGAGGATTATAGGTAGAGGGAGGAGCTCGAGAGCCAGATCCTAGAATCCAGAAAAAAGCGGCGAGTCGGACCCGAGATCCACTTGTTGAGAAAGAATGAAAATGGACAACACAGATTCATTGTTATGGTGAGTAAATAACTTTTATTTTACCTCCATGTCCCCATATCAGACAGTCACAAAAAGTACACAAGATTTGTAGCAACATGCTCCCACTTCTAGTTCTGTACTTTACTATTTGGGCTGTTCACTGCCCCAGAGTTTTAAAAAAATGTTTAGCTCCTCTGATAGCACATTGCAGGATTCTGAGAGTTCATATTTACCCCTGCTTAGATGAATGCCTGATTTAGAGAAAATCCACAGCAGAGACTCTAGATGCCTTGCAGATCACTGAAGACTGCTTTCAGAAGGTAGGTGTTAACTTAAATCTTCGAAAATCACAAGCTCTTAAAACAAGGATCCTCTTTCTGGGAAACATAGATTCGGTCCAGTAGAAAGCCTTCCTTCCCCAGGACAAGATAACTTTCCTTACAGGTTACATAAGCAGTCTGCTTCCAGAGCAACACATCCCAGCAAGGGAATTCCTGAGGATTCTCGCATCTTGCATTCTTATGATCCCACCTGCAAAGTTACACATGAGAAGAATTCAGTGGTTCCTGAAATATGCTTGAGAACAATATTCTCAACCTCTGGAAACACTACTGCTTCTTCTTCCATGCCTGAAAAAGCAAGCTCCTGTCATGGAAAAACAACATACAGCAAAAAACTAAGGGCAAACTTCTCTTTGCCAAAAGTAGACAAGACAATCACTACAGACAGTTCAGACAGAGCTTGAGGGGGCCCACTTCGGTTCATTAAAAATGCGGGGCACCTGGATTCCTCAGCAGAAAAACTGCATATAAATCTGAAGGAGCTACTAACAATCTACTTGACTTTAAAGACTTTTCAGTCAAACTTAAGCCCAGGGACCCTACAGATCTAGACAGATAACACCACAATGATGTGGTACATAAACAAGGAAAAGTGAATTCCATCCTACCCTCTGTGCAGCCTTTTGAGGTAAATTTGGATGCTGGCTCAAGAAATAGGGCTAACCCTCATAGCTTCTCATATTCCTGGTCAGAATAATAGCCTGGCAGATTCTCTAAGGAGGGATCTTCAAGACTACAATAAATTGGTCCTGAAAAGAGAGGTTTTCCTGGACCTAACTCTCCAACAGGGGGTCCTCTTACTAGACCACTTTACCTCTTCCACAACAAACAAGTCAGAAGTTCTGCTCCAGGACTCAGTAGACAGAGACTTGGAAAATAAACGCTTTCTGTTTCACATAGACAAACTGGTTCCTGTATGAATTTCTGTCCTTACCTTTGATACCCAGGAAACTGATGGAAGTTGGGGCAGACACACCCAGCATAATCTTAGTGACCCCCTTCTGGCTAAGTGATTCTTCCTCTTCCTGACACACAGTGAGAGAAGCTTCCTTACCCTACCACAGGAATTAGATCTCCTCAGCCAAATCAAGGGATCTGTTTCCTATGCTCACCTAGCCCCACCCTCAGGTTAACAACTTGAAGGATTGGGTTTTGAAACAAAGTAATACTGACTATTCTAAGGATGTGCTTTCCTTTCTAAGAGAAGCAAGAAAACCCATTACTAGGAAATCATACCTAGCAAAATGGAAAACATTTTCCATCTGGTGTCACAGCAAGAGAACCAACCCTTCTCAGGCAGACATTAACTTGGTCTTATAGTACCTGTCAGGTCTGTTTATAGACAGGTACTTTCCTACTCCAGCATTAAAGTATGTGCATCTACCATATCAATTTACCTGCACAGTGATCCACCTATCTTCTCACATCCTCACATGAAATTTTTCCTAAAAAGGGTGGTTGTCTGGAGACCAGTCAGAAAGAATGATATTCCTGCCTGGGATCTAAATGTATTAGAAAAGCTAACCTTACCCCCCCCCCCCTTTGAACCTGCTGCACTATCTCTGTAAAGGTCCTCAACTGGAAAATATTTTTTCTTCAAGCAGTCACATCAGCTAGGAGAGTTTAAAGAGCTATAAGTCTTCCTGTAAAAGAACCTTTCACTGTGATGGGGTAACTCTCAGAATATACACATCCTTTTTGCCTAAGGTATTATCAGAACTTAAACCAGGCTGTCCATCTAACAGTCTTCTTCCCAAATCCACAGAACAGGGCAAAGGAAGTCAGTCATTCTCTGGATGTACACAGTCAGATCATGTACTGTCTTGGCAGGACATAAAAACCCTAATAGAGAAGAGCAGTTACTGGTGGGTTTCGCAGACCCATCTCCAAACAACCAGTTTCAAAATGGATAGCAAGCTGTATTGTTCTGTTACTCACATCATTGAAAAGATCTACGTGGGAATAATAAAGCCCACTCCACCAGCATGGAACAACTACCACTGCTTTCTTCAGTAGAGTCCCTACCCAGGCCATCCTAAAGGCAGCCACGTGGATCTCAGTGCACACCTTTAAAGACACTGTAATCTTGGTAGTATCTCCAGTGCAAAACAGGCTTTGCTAGTGCCATCCTGCAAAACTTTTATTACCTAGGGTCATACAGATGTATCACCCACCTGTTAGCTCTGGAAGTCCTCCCAAGGCTTAGTACTGCAGCATTGACAATGAAGAACATAGTACAGCTGTGTACCATAATTGTAGATATTTGAATAGGTCAGTATTGCAGTGTATACTCACATCCTCCAACCTGTCTATTTTAGTGACTGCTCGTCTCACTGTGCTGGGTACAAAGGATAGAGGAGTTCTCTGCAGGTGATCCTTTTATCTCAATCATTTATTCTCTCCTTCTTAACTTTTTTCCCTTCACACTGAAACTCAGACATCTGAGGAGTTTGTGCTGTCCTCCGGCATCAGACTGCTTGTTCACTGCTTAGTAAGTCCAGAAGATTATCCAGAACAACACCCTTCTTTACACCATTATGTCCATCATTCCATGTCTGTTTGCTAGGGATGATGCTAAGTTTCTGGAAATCGGCTGATTTTGGGCTTCTGCATGGCAGGAAGACCAGAGAATCAATACTGCAACATTGATGTACTTGGAACGTCTACAATTATAAGTGAGACACAACTGTATTTTCTTCCCTGTCAGTTTGGACTTCAAGTTCTTGAACTTGTTGTCTCACTTTCCTAAATTTCAGTCCTTTTTTGTATGTCGGGTTGTGAAATATTTGGAAGAATTTACTGATAGTGAGGTCAAGTCTTTACAAAAGACCTTTACAGTGGCTTCTCTCTGGAGTTTCTCATTATGAGTATGTGCTGTTTAATTTTGCTCTTCTCCTTAAGGGAAACTAAGTCAAGCTACTCTGGATTTCCTGTCTGCGGAGATGCTCTCTTTGCACAGGCTTCCAAGGATCTGGTGGAAGACCTCCAAAACAGGAAATGGGCAGTGGCTTACTTTGAGTGGTGTGCATGATGTCTCTCAGCTTCCTCTTTAAGGCAAACAAATTACCCATGATGGAGAGGATATCCGATGGTATTCTTTACACTGTTCTGCTAATGAGCCTTAGTCGGAGATTGAGCTGGTGCCATAGTACCAGCTTTGACTGCCTCTCAAGAGTTACCATGGGAAGCTTGTTGTACAAGGTATCCTCACCTTGGAGAACCATAATAAAGGACTGATGGATTCTGAACGTGGTTTCAAAATGCCATGTCTTGGAGGCATTATTCTTCCCCAGAAGGTGTCCTGCTGAAGAACCAGGTGGTCTCTGCAGATCTCTTTGAAAAGGCCAATGTGTATACATTAAGTGCCATAGAGCCTTTTTTTCCTTTATAGGGAGTCAGAGTTCTAGTCCTACCTCTTCCTTGTTCCAAAAGGATAAGGAGGTTTATGTCCCATTCTGGATTTCAAGTTCATCAAAAACATCTGTGTGATAAAGTCTGGATGGTGACTTACAAAGGGGTCATACCTGGCTAGTGTCACTGGTTATAATGAGTGCTCTTTGGCATACCGCTTTTTGGTAACCTCATTAACTTCCATAAGTTTGCTGTTGGCAAGCTTCACTTTAAATAAAAAGTAATATGATTTGGTCTCTGCATTCAGCCTGTTTACTAGAGTATTTCCATTAATCATGAGGTTCATAGTAAAAGTTAACTTCTTTGGTTTCCCTGCTTGATGAATTGAGTGGTAGTTCCATGTTAAGGGACTTCTTGTTACTAGCCCTTGCCTGAGTTCTTCTGTCATTGGTGGAAGCTCTTGTGGGGGTTGACTACAGCCATAATCTGAAAGTCATCTGTGGTCCCACCTTAGGAGATTACCTTCACTCGGGCAGAGTTTGGTGTTAGTTGATCTGATGTTGTCAGTCTTCACATAATCTTTGACTGTGGGCTCTGTTTCGAGCCTTGGAACTGACTCTGCTGTTATTCCAGCTTGCGCCTTTCAAAACTCTAGAGCTAGGCTCTACCCATAATGCTCCTCACCAAAATACCTGAGATCTCATTTGTCGCTTCGTAGTGCCAGAAGCATTCCTTCCATCTCTCGAGCTTTGGTGTTTCTTCCAGCTGTAACTTAGTTCTTTTTTCTTATTGTCTAACTTTTAAACCCTGTTCCTTGCTTCTATCTTTTCTACCCACTCCTCTAGTTTTTCTTAGGTGTGCGTGAGAGTGTGTTTTTCCCTCTGTCTTCTATTAGGTAGTCCGAGGTACCATCGTTGCTACTTTTCCCTCCCTTTTACCTTCAGTTAACCTTATTTAGTACTGCTGGTATTTTCCTCTTTTCTCTTTCCTTTCTTCTATTTAACAAAAAAAAAAAAAAACACTCTCTTTTAGTCCGTATGTGACTTTGCATGTGTGTTTTTTGTGTGCCTCAGGTGGACTTAGTTTTTCTTCATTGCCAACAAACCCTCTAAAGGCACCTCTGGTTTTAAGAGGTGTCAGAAATGTGAGAGAAAAACGCTGAATTCAGATGGGCACACTTTTTGTGTGCATTGTCTTGGTGTTGTCCGTCTTCAGGAAGATTGTGCCATCTGTCATGGGTTCAGTGCTAGAACCCTGATAGAGCGCAAAATTAGGTTATTCTTAAATCTTAAAGGACTTTTAAAATCTGATTTTGAAGAGACCATCTCAGGTTCCAAAACAGAAGCCAGTTCCTCTTCATTGTCATGTTCCTCTTCAAAACCAAAAAAGCGCAGTCATTTGGTTCCGACAGCTTCCTCAGAACCACCTTCAAAATTGGCTAATTCTCCCACGTTTCCCACAGTCTCTTCGACACCAGTGGGCAAGGATACTCTTCCCTTGACACCGACCTCTTCAGCATCGGTATCGGTGAAAACAACTCTCCCTTTGGTACCAAAAGAGCCTCGGGTGTTAATTTTACCATGGACATCCTATTAACCCTTGATTGACCCATTTGTGGACCGTCCTCTGAGACCATTTATGATGAGACGGCCTCCAAGGTCTCCATCATCCTCCTCTAGTCAGTCCACCAAGAGCTTATCAGAGCCGGACATTGAGACTGGTGGATCAGCTCCTGACAGTGAGGGGATTATTTCCATCCTCTGCTCCAAGCCTTGCTAACTCTGGAACCTTGCCTTCTTCTACACCCATGCAAATTCCTCCTTCAACTCCAGCCAAGATTTCAGCGCCCCTGGTGCTGACCATCCTGGCTTAGACTGTTTCAGTGCCGGTCACAGCTCCTTCCCCGGCACAGATAGTTACACTGAGCTCCTCCAGTTTGTTGGAACTGGAGATCTCCCAGGGTCGGGGCTTCATTGCCGGTTCCAAGGGGCAGGATTCAACTTTGTTACTTTCAGAGCCCTCTATGCCCCTTGGGGCATCAGCATATGTAAGTTTGACCCTGGCTGCTGCTTCAAAGATAGCTTCATCTGTGTGGGGTGGGATCATAGTTCCAAAGGAGTCTGTTTTGGTTATGGGCTCCCATCCCTGTATGGGGGGCCTGCCTTCCAGGCTATGTAGAGGGCCTTGTCCATTGTGGACTAACAGTTTATGTCTTCCCTGTTGGGCTAAGCAACTTATCCATCACCTCGACTGGAGCTTCCCCAGTTTCTCCCTGGGACAGAGGGTACAAAGCCTCAGGAGTGAACCACCTTGGTTCTATCATCTTTGGATACCTCTGCAGAACACCCCACCAAAGAGGCACCTTCGAAGAAAAAGTGCAAAAAGAAGCACTTGGACTCCCCCTGAAGAGTCCTTCACAGAAGATACCAATTTTAATGAAGGGGGAAGTTTCCCCCAAGTCACCCCCTGAAGATGTTTCCTTTGGGGACATCCTAGAAATCCTGAAACAGAAGGGTGGCTAGACTATGCTCCAACCTTCCACAGAGGAATCTGTTTACCTAGAGGGTTTTCGTGCCCAGCCCTCTACCTCCTGGATCTCTCCACCTGCTGATGATCTTATTAAACTGATCACCCAGTGGGCATGGGAAATTCCTGAGACTCTTGAGCCAATGCCTAAGAGGCCTGACCAGATTATCTCTGCTTTAAAAGATGAACAGCACTGGGCCAAAGGTATTCCTGTAGAGGCCATGGTGGTAGCGGCAGCCACTGCAAAGGAACTTGCTGTAGAAAGTGAAAAGTCCTACTGTCCATCCTCTTAACAAGGAGTCTAGGATGATGGATAGATTTGGAAGCATGTATACGCTTCACTGACCTTCACTCTCAGGTCCTTGAATTATATGGTGCATTTTACCAGGCTTCGGAGAGATATGATTTAAGAACTTTCAGATACTCTTACAGGAGCAGTAGCTGAAGGGGTTAGAGAAAAGGCTACTTCTCAGCTTGACACCTTTGAATCTATTTCCAATTCGTCCATGAGGCTAATTGCTCATGATGCCAAAAGGAGGACAAGAGCAGCAGGCTGAGGCGTAGCTATCATGAGACATGCCTGGATGCACTTATGTGACTTTGCGGAGCCATTTAAGTCTTCTTTCGTTAATGCTCCGTTTGACGGATCATCCCTGTTTGGCCCTAAAGGTAAAGAGACTCTGACTAAATGTGAGAAAGATGGGAAGACCCATTCTGCCATAGGTGTATGCTTCTTCACTCCTCAACAGCCCTATTGCAGGAACCAGAGAAGTGGGAGGCTATGGTTCAAAAAGACCCAAGGACCTTTCCAAGACTCGCGTGGCAATGACTTCTCCTGGGGTGGAGGTGGAAGTAATAATGGAAGATGCTGTCCAAGAGGCAAGAATGCCCTGCAGAACCAGGGTTCCAAAAAATCTTTCTCTGGTAACTCCTACCAGCGCTCCTGAAAGAAGGCCCGATTATCTTCGTGTGGAGACAGTTTGGGGTCGATTATCCCTGCACCAATCTGCCTGGCTAGAAATGATGACGGACAAATGGGAGCAGAAGTTAATTTCCAGAGGTTACAATATTCCTTTTTCAGAGAAACCAAAAAGACCAAGAAGAATCCCAGACATTCCACCCAATAACAGGGAGGCAGCAGTCTTAGAAATTCAAAAGCTGCTTGACAAAAGAGTCATCCACGCAGGTCTGCCAGACCAGAGAGGATCCAGAATTTACTCGAGATTCTTTTTAGTGCCAAAGAAAACGGGGGACTGGAGACTGATCTTCGATCTCAGTTAGTTGAACAAATCGGTTCAACAAACCAAATTCCGGATGGTCTCAGGTCTGTCAATACTTCATTCCTGGAAAACGACAATTAATGTGCTCAGTAGATCTTCAAGATGTGTATTACCATTTAAAAATGGACAAGCCCTCCAGAAGATTCCTGCACTTCTTGCTGGGAGCCTGTCACTATCTGTTCAGAACACTGCCCTTTAGTCTCACCACAGCCCCCAGGGTGTTTACCAAATGCATGGCAGTGGTAGCAGCACGTCAGACTGCTAAGATTCTGAGTGTTTCCATAGCTAGACAACTGGCTCCTTACTGCTTCCACCAGGTGTCAGCTTGTAAAGGCTTGTGATTACACGCTTCATCTTTGTTTCAGCTTAGGAATCACTGTAAACTATGAAAAATCCCATCTGGAACCATCACAACAACTGGAATTCATTAGAGCTGTGCTAGACACATCTGGCCTTGTGTCACTTCCCCTAGAAAGACTCAAAAGGGTCAAATCACACATGAGCAAAATCATTTGCAGCAAGAAAGTAACAGCGAGACTCATTCTACAAACTCTAGGGTCAATGGCAGCCTCCATCACTCTAGTTCCTCTGGTCAGGTACCACATGTGAATTCTTCAGTGGCTTTTGGCCTCCCAATGGTCCCTATTGAATCGGCTAATGTCCCATCTAATTATATTCACCAGTCATTGTAAAGAAGACTTGAGGTGGTAGCTCCATTCCAACAAAATATTTTCGGGACGTCCCTTTGTTCCTCCTCAACCCCAAGCCATAGTGACCATAGACGTGTCCCAGATAGGGTGGGGGAGCATTACCTTTGAAAAACAGTCTAAGGCACTTGGTCCCAGCTGGAGGCCAACTTGCATGTCAATGTTCTAGAGATGAGGGCAGTGCTCTTCGCATTGCAAGCTTTTCAGGATACCCTCCCTTTTGGAACAATTGCAGTTCAGACAGACAACATGTCAGTAGTCTGGTATATCAACAAACAGGAGGGAACCACGTTCTACCCTCTTTGTCGAGAAGCTCCGAGCCTGGCAATGGACGATTTCCTCCTACCGGTTTCTAACAGCAAAGCACATTCCGAGGAGCTCCAATGTGATTGCAGACAAATTGTGCGGAACCATCAACATGCTTCATGAGTACTCCTGTCAATCCAGTGGTGGCGGGAAAGATAATCCATCACTGGGACCAACCTTACTCCAATCTGTTTGTGTCCCCTCTGAACAATAAGTGCACCAGTTAGTTTCTCCTAATCCCCCTCTGCCCCGGGGGACACCAAGGAGAGATGCTCTCCTTTATGATTGGACCCCCTGGTCTACTGTACACCATTCTCCTGATTCTCCTAATATGTCAGTTTCTAAAGAAAGCCAACAGGTTGGAAAACAGAATAATCCTCATTGCCCCATTCTGGCCTCGACACGTCTTCTTCTTTTGGCCTTGTCTACTGCAGAAACCCTGGATACTGGACCCGGCTCCAGATCTATTATCCCACCCAGAGGGAATGCTTCATCTGAATCTTCAGCATTTCAAGCTCACTGGCATGGCTTCTCCAGTTCCCATGATAGCCAGCCATTCCTTCCTCACTACCTCGGTCCAACGCATTATTCTGGCCCACCATAAACCTTCAACTCGAAAACTGTATCATAACAAATGGCTAAAATTTGCTAAATGGTCGCTTGACTATAATATTGACCTGTATGCAGCTCCTGTAGACAAAGTTTTACACTTTTTAGCCTTACTCTATGAGTCTGACTCATCAGCTTCTGCCATTCTGGTACATCTTACTGCAATACCTAACTTGGCGGGACTGTGTCAGCTTCTGATATCAACTCAGACTTCCCCAGTGGAGGAAGATTGCCTACACTTGCTGCAGTAGCAGTATTAAGAGCCTAGTTAGGAAGTTGCCATATGTTTGTGGTTGTGGTTGGGGCGCACTCTGTCAGCAGTAGTATGAAACTGCCCCAACATGCTTGATCTCTTCACCAACCTCAGAATTGTGCTGCACTGAGCCTTAGTGAGGCTAAGGTGGGTGCAGTAGATCTGGTGAAAGAGAAGAAGCTGATGGCAGCTGATGGACTGCAGTGGGGGGAAGTAAAGACTGTTACGATGCTAATTACCTGACAGACTTCCTGAGTTATGTGGGAAGAGTCTTTTTTTTGCTTCCACTGTCACCTCATTTGCATGCGATCCTGACCTGTAATGGGGTATCCTAAATGGCCTAGTGATTAGGATTCTTGATTTTCACCCAGGTTGCCTGGGATTGACTTCCTATATTGAAATGAGCACTGTTGTGGACATGTTTGGTGTAGAATTGAGCACTAAAGCACATGTGCATGAGTTTGAGGCCTGTGGACGCAAACTGTTTAGTCTGGCAGTTAGTACATAAGGCTAAAGTATTTAATGAGCTGTTTCCTGTTCCAGTAGTACAGGAGTTGAATCTTTCCACCTTTATTTGCCTGCTGTGTGACCTTGAGCAAGTTACTTAACCAGACTGTGTTCTGGGGCAATTGGAAATTGGGGCTAGGCTGCTTAATGGTATCCTCGACTGCCTGTCTAGTAACAGCTGTGAACCTTCACAGTGCACCTGTTTAATTTGGATCTTTATTTTATTCTATGACCAGGGTGCATATTTTGACCATTTTATTGCATTAAGACTGTGTAAGGGGCAGAACAATGACCCAGCACTAGCTTGTTAATTTGTTCCTTAACAATGTACTACATCTTTGCTTGCTTTTGGAGAACAGTTCTGCTCTTTCAGACTTGAAGTGTATGACTAGTTGCTTGCCTGTTGCTATTCAAACTTGGCATATCTGAAGATAATTTCTTGGAAGACTTTGTTCTTGGTGGTCAATTAACTCTGCCCATCAGAAGTCAGGATTGCAGGCCCTTATTTGTGATGAATCTTATTAGTTCTTTCAGGGTCTATATCACGACACCGAAAACTCATTTCTTCGAATGGCTTTTCAATTGAAAATGCTGTTAATAGAAATTGCTCTTGTGGGGGGCTGCACCCCCCAACACCCCCTGCTAAATATATATACCGACTCCGAGATCGCACTACAGTGAGGAAAGGGCAAATTTTCCATTCTTTACTGTACCACAATCTCATAAAAGCAATTTCTATTAATGGCATTTTCAATTGAAAAGACATTCGAAGAAATTAGTTTTCGATGCCGTGATATAGACCCATTCTTTCACAAGGCTAGTCTTAAGGTTGAAAGGGTGCCCCCTCTCTTCAAAAAAATGTTGTCAGGTGGGGGATGTATGATGAGAAATGCATCTGTTATACCAATGTGTCCTAGTTATCTGCTGATGAAGGTTTAGTTGCTTTAACTGAGTGTTTGGAGAATTATTCAAAGAGAGGGTAGGATTTTTCATTCCTCGAAGGCCAGACACAGATCCCCAGAAAATAGTGTACAAGAGACATTAGCTGTAGATCTTTGAGGTCTCATAATTTGAGTGAGATGTTTAGACAAATGCATAGGGACCATTATATTCAGTAATGGGCTGTTGAGATATGAGTAAAAGGCAATTAACACAACTATGGGTATACACAAGATGCCTTTGAAAATTAGGTGACCCAGATAAAAGGCTTTCTGAACTACTGTGGAGACATATGATGAAAATATAAGGAATTGTCAAATATAGTGCCTTGATCCCTTGCAGTGTTGTGTGATTGAAGGGCTGTGTTAATCTATATGTTATTTGAAAATGTTTTGTTTACCAAAATGAACTATGCTACATTTTATTCCACATTTAATTTGAGACCAATGATGTCATAGTAACTGTACAAAACAAAGGATGAAGAGGAGGTAAGAAAAGATTGAGAAGAGAGAATTGAAAGACTGTATACAAGAGAAGAATGTCTGTATGGCTCCCAAGTGTGCAACAAAGCCCAGAAGATTTAGGATTTTTGCTTGGAAATGTTTCGGTAGTTATTTTTATACTCCAGGCAGAATTCAGAGAACAGCAAATGCTGTAGATTTGATGGGACATACAGAGGTAATTGAGAACCTGTGAATCGTGTTTCACTGTTGCAGTCATTACACTTGGGTTATCCTGCTGGCAGGCTACTGCAGTCGGCCTGAATTCCAAAGTCCTGGTCCGGCGTCGGCTGCTGTCGCCTCTTCCCTGACGTCAATACACCAGGGGTATATAAGATGCAGCCAGAGGTAATTGAGAACATGTGTTTTGGGAGTGTAACAAGTTGGCATATTTTAAGAACCCACTACAGAGTACTTGTTCAGAAATGTTGGGGGAGTAAATGGTTTTAACTATGGAAATGATTCCTTTGAACTGGGACACAGGATCTGAATTGCCTAGGCATAGTAAGGCCTCACTAAGTTTAATGCTATTGGCTTCCAAAAACAGTTACTAGAAAGTGGACATCAAAATTTAAAACACCACAACTGGGGTACTGAATATTGTAAAGGAGTTAAAAGAACGGGGGTGGGATCTTCAGAAAAGAGAAGGAGAAAATTATGTAGAAATAAATGTAATTTGTGGGAACAATGCATGCAGAATAATGTTCAAGATGAGGAATGAGGTTTAAGGATTGGCAGGAATTTAGCAATTTATGTAATAGAGTTCATTATAATTATTAAAAAGAAAACATCCATACAGCATGAAAACAATGAGAAGTGCCACTATTGTTTTGTTTTCTTTTCTATTAATGTATGTGTGCCTATGTTATTTTAGTTGTAATTTAATGAAGATGTTTAATAAAATTGTGTTATAGATTCCCTTTACACCTCCGTCTGTTCTTCAGTTTCTAGCACATACTTTCTCTGCCATAGGAGTACACCTGCAAGTTACTTTTAACTTGCATCAAGATTTTAACTTTTCCTCTCTAGCAACTCAAGGGATTTCCAAGATCTTTCCTAGAGGTGCCTTCTAGTTAAGACTTTCTCTTTCAAGAATCTTTTCTTCCATGGGATCTCAGTTTTATTCTGGAAAAGATGAAACATTCTCCCTTTGAGCCAGCAGTGACAGCAGCTGTCAAGTATCTACCCTGGAAAACATTTTTTTGAGTTGCAATAACTTCATCCAGGAGGGTTTCTCAATTACAGGCCCTATCTTGCCATCCACCATATTCACCTTTCATTGGGACAAGGTCTCATTGCATACATATTTAGCCTTCATGTGTAAGTTAACCTCAGAGCTGAACCTTAATCAGACAATTAATGTGCCAGTTTTCATTTCAGCGTATTGTAGCAAATGCTAATATATGTTACTCTGGTTAGATATTCCAGGCAGTTAAGATTTTACTTGCATAGGACTGATGGCTATGGCAAGGGTGACCATCTTTTCATTGTATTTGCTTCAAACAGATTAGGCTAGAAAAATCTGTGAAATTACTGGTTCAGTTGGCTGTCTGACTATATTCCATTTTGCTTTCTGTCACATATTAAGGCAATTCCAGGGAAATCAAAAAACTCATTCAGCAAAAATCCATGGCTACATCATTTGCCTTTTTCAGAAGACTGTCAGTAGATGGTTTGTGCTGCTGCGCCTGATCTTCAGTACACTTTTTAAAGGCATGAGGAAATAACACTAGACTATGATTTAGTGGTAAGGCACCAGACTCCAAAGAAAAGATTTGTGAGTTTGATGCCTTTGGGCCCATACTGTTGAGGGGAAGGGTTGGCATAACGGTTAAGGTCTTTACATCACGAATACAAGATGCAGGGTTTGATTCTGATCACTAGTTATTGGGTAGGCTTGTAGTAGTCATCTGACTCATAGCTGAGTACCTATGAACCTGTGAAGACTGTAAGTTAGATGTTATTTCAAGATCTAGATCTTTATTTGGGACCACCATATTCTTTCTTGATTCCACTCAAGATATATCGCTGGGGGCTCTGTCCTATTTGAAGTTGATGGGACTGAATCTTATAAGATATGAAAATTAAGTAACTTTCTGTAATAGTAAATCTTCATGATACATGTTTTTTTTTCATTCAGCCTGCCCTCTCTCCTTCTGTTTAGCAGATCTTTGCTGGCCAGCTTTAATTTGGCCTATTTGGTCATCTGGAGGCCTTGCCAGAAAGTGGGATGCGTCTTTTCATAGACTGCGTAATGTATGCTGGAAATCTTTGCCACTGCTTAGCGTAGTAGGCAAACTAGATCTGGAGAAGTGAGAGAATAGATCTGGAGAAGTGAGAGGAGAAGGAGCATCATGTGAGTTAGGGGAGTAGCTTGAACTGCAGAAAATCCTGTTGAGCACAATTGGTGCTAACTGTGACAACTAGTCCTACTTGGAGTAGATGGATGTAGGTCATGAAGATATTTCATTAGGGTAAGTACTTAACTTTCTTTTTGTTTACTTATGGGTCCATGGTCATGAAAGTACTATTATGTACATGTGCAATGCAGATAGATATTGTTTGTATCTGTATGTTTATCTATATCTTTTGTCTGTCTGTAGCTGTATCCATAATCTTTTCATATCCGTATATATATATATATATATATATATATATATATATATATATATATATATATATAAAATATTTGTGTGTATATGCCTGCATATGTATACATACATGTAAAATATATATGCTTATGTTCACACTGATAGTTTATTGTAAATGTTTAAAACAAAACTTTATTTTAATAGCAGATACCAAATAACTGTCAGTTGATGGGTATTTTTTTTTTAGAGACAGCAAAAGCAGAGACAGCTTCTTGGACGCCTTCAGGACTTGCTTTTGGGTTCTAAAGCAGATGAGCAAACTACATGTGAAGTGCTGGATTATTTCTTGCGCCGTCTCAGTTCTTCTCAGGTTGCTTCTAGAATTCTGGCAATGAAGGTAACACATTAATTTTGTTTCTCACCGTAGTTTTTCCTTTGTCAGCTTATTCACAGGAACCTTATTTCCTCATAAAGAGTGTGTATACTTGTATATACATTCTAAGGCAATATCCATGTTTAGCCACCCTTTTTGACTTCTGACAAGTTTCTAATGTGTTGGAATCAGTGCTTTCCATTGTTGCTGTACATAGAATTCTGGACCATTTGTATGCTTTGTAATAAACAGGTTCTAATGTGTCGATGGGATTTGTCATAGTCAATTCCATTATTTTTGTTTCAGGCAGTATTGTTCAAACTGACTGGCATTTTGCATAATTTCTGTTATTTCCTCCTGGCCAGTTAATGCACCAGAGGTGAGGCAGTTTTTATTGCAGCATTGCACATTGGACATTGCTTGCAGGGCTTATGAGCTTTTATTCTGTTTTGTAGGTCTTCTATGATAAATGTCAGCATTTACTTCTGTAGTATAGTACTGATTATAACTTTCTAATTTTTCTTTCTTTTTACAGTTTTTTTTAACATCTTTATTAAATTGTCACTTAAGACACGGTTATACATACATGAATAGAAAATAAACCATATTAACATTTATTTTCAGTTTACATGCATTATCCATCACATTTTCCTTTATAACAATTGGCATTCAGCCCAGCATTACATAAATTGCTCTATTTTGCCTGCCCTTAAACTTCACTCCTCCTGGAACATCATTATGCTTGTACTGTTCCTACAAATTCCATTTATTTCTGTGTAATTTGCTTCTTCCCTTTTCTGAAGATCCCTCTTCAAGTTATTTTATTTTTCTTGCAGTATTCAGTACTTAAACACTGCTGGTTTAGATTTTGATTTCCATTTTCTAGTAATTACTTTTTTGGTAGCCAACAGAATGAAACGTAATAAGGCCTTACTATGTTTACGCATTTCAGATCCTGTGTCCCAGCTCAAAAGAAAAATGTCCTTAGTCACAGCCATTTGCTCTACCAACATTTCTGGGGTGCATTTTCATCATGGTATTAGAAACCCAAAATACTTGAAGAAATTAAATAGTGAAATTAAAATGCTGTCATGTATATGGTGTAAATAAATGTATAATTGTGTTAACTTCACACCTGCAGGTACGTTATTGTAAATAGTATGCATAGCATGTTTGGGGATGTAACACTTGCTGGATATAATGTAGCCTATTGGTTTAACTTTATACTAATTGCCTCAAAGTACTAAATTTAAGAAATCTAAATCTAAATGAAATTTCTTTCTTACATAGCATAATTGTATATCTAACAAACCTGACTGTATTCTACCTATGTGTGCTATTGAATTAAAGTTGCAAGTTGTATGGAAATGTCTTTGCCAAATGTCTTGGGTCATGGCTTAGCAAGGTCTTTCGTCCATTTCATCTGTGCAGTTAATACATTTAAAATAAAATATAATAAAATAAATGAACCCATAGGCAACTCATCTCATCTTTCAGTGTCGAGGACTGCTCCTTTACAGAAGTAAAAGACTTCCTCCCCCTGACTCCTTGGACTCTAAATCAGATGGAGACCACCTGTCCCATTCCATATATATCTCCATTCTTTTTCTTTCTGATACAGATGATTAGAAGATAATATTTCAGGCTGTGCTGTCTGAGGCATCTGCTTTGTAGAGGCCATATCTGATGAGGAAGTATTTTACATTGGCAAGTTATTTAGAGCTCCTGGGAAATTGTGAAACTGAGGGCCCCACTGCCTTGTCCTTAGTTTTCTAGGAATTTGAGGATGCATTTGAATTGGTTTTCCTATAGCCTTACTCAGCTCTCAACGGACTAGACAGATTCTGCAGGATCAGTAAGCCATGTAAATACAAGACCCATGTAGCTGACCCTGCATTAGTTTTTTTTTTGCATACCTCCTGGGGGACAGTTAGCCTTAAAACACAGTGCATTCTGAAATGATAAGCAGAGTTTTAGGTAGATTTTGACAAAATCTATACATTTCTACATGTTGACCTTCAGTACTGTAAACTGTCTAATCCACTTTTTCAAATTATCAAGTGACTCCCTCAAGCAAATAGATCATATGACATCAGAAATTATCAAGGATAAGATCACTAAGCTTTCACAAACAGCCCTTCATGTTGGGAATGATATTCTAAATTGTGCAGTTAATTTTGATGAAGCCTTTATTTAGCACAGGTGCAGATGCAGGAGAGAGAATAGTAGCAACACACACCTCAGTGAGAGTGTATTCTTTATCAGGTGATATCAACTAATCAGTTATTTGAACACTCTTTTGGATAAGGATTCATTGTATGGTTTCTCTTTGCAAAAAGCCTGTAAAAACCCTGAAAGAGAAAGGCCATACAATCTGTCAGTCTTTTCATCCTGTTAACAAGAGGCACAGAAACAGTGGACTTTTTTATAGAAAACAGTCCAAGGCAGACCATTTCAAACAAAAGATGGTTTCAGAAAGATTTGGATGTGGCAGAGGCAAAGGCAGACAGCCAGGCAGAGAGAATATAGGAAATTACTATAGCTGCATAAGAAACCAACAGGAAATACGAATTGTTCTCTCTAATCCTACCAACCTTTCCATTTCTCTTCCTTTCTTTCCCTTCTGCTTCTCCATATCCTGGATGGACTTTTTTTTCTATTTCAAAGCAGTTTAATTTTAACTAACAACATAAAGACTATTTTTAAACTCTTGACTATCAAATTTTCAGTTTGGCCATCTGTAGATCCATTTGTTCCCAAAAGGCTAGAGCTGTTTGACCCCCTTGTTCCCTGTGGGTGAGAGTCTATTTGAAATTATGTTGCTGTCTCTTGCACTGGGGATTGGGGTTTTTCACTTAAGCCATACATTGTACTTGCATGATTGTAGTGTTGGAAATGTAGATGTACAGAGGTCTGCTGCAAAATACACCCATGCTTCTTTGTGTGAAACACTCCTAAGTCCCTCTTCCCTCATGACTGCACTTTTAGTGTGACCTCCAGTATCCACAAGGGATTCTATCGGTAAGTATTTGCCTGTGAGTGCTGAATCACCCCTCCCCAGAGAGAGCTGAGCAGGCAAAGTCTCATTATTTCGTTCCTGCACAACCCCCTGCTCATCCAGTGCCCAGTCTGCTATTTGAACCAGGTTGCCTGGTCTGTAGTCAGGGCTTTATCCCCATATGCCAGTGGAACTGGATAAGAACAGGCAGGTAGGCTAAGTAGATCATATCAACAAGCTGCAAGACTGAGTTCAATGCCTCTGTTTCCTTTCTAAGACTACCTTCCATCCCTGCAAAGTAGGAAGTATTGACAAACTATGCAGCCAGTTGCATTTCTCCCCACAAGAAGAAGGAAACTGATTTTACTATGGGCATTTTTTAGTCTTGCAGAAAGATGGCCTGTTGAGACTTATACATTTTTCCACACTGAACCATATTTTAAAGGGAACCATGTTCAAGATGTTAACTGATCAAGGGCTGATTCTGCTGCTTTCTCCACTGGCTGTCTTTATGGCCCTAGACCTAAATGAGGCGTACTTGCACATTTCCATCCACTAGAACCACAGACAGTATGCAGAGTTCAGGCCAGATGTGTAGCTTCACTAGTGTGTACCTAACTAAATTTACATGAAGGACTACCTCATCTAGGTGGTCTGCATAGGCTGTTTCAGTGTGAACGGTATCCAGTGTGTTGCCAGCCTGTCATTTTTGTCAGCTTATCCAAAATAAGTTTTTTCACCACACAGAACAAAAATCTTTATGGGAACATTGCTTGATGCAGAAAGAGCAGGCTTCATTGTGCAGTGAGACATTGCCCTGTTACTAAGTAATTTTTTTTAAATTCTCTACAA